>NC_053026.1:220243292-220448795 GCF_003073215.2 Triticum urartu
GAGGCAATGGTGTTGATGTAGAAGCCCTCCGTGATCGAATCCACCTCTAGCAGGACGCCAGAAAAGGCCCCTAGATGGTATCTCACAGGTACAGAAGGTTGCGGCGGTGGAAAAGTGGTTTAGTGGCTCCCCTGGAAGGTTTTGGGGTATCTGAGTGTTGGGTAACGCAGTAATTTCAAAAAAAATTCCTACGCACACGCAAGAGCATGGTGATGTATAGCAATGAGAGGGAAGAGTATCGTCTACGTACCCTCGTAGACCATAAGCGGAAGCGTTATGACAACGCGGTTGATGTAGTCGTACGTCTTCACGATCGACCGATCTAGTATCAAAGATACGACACCTCCGTGATCTGCACACGTTCGGCTCGGTGATGTCCCGTGAACTCACGATCTAGTAGAGCTTCGAGGGAGAGCTTCATCAGCACGACGGCATGATGACGGTGATGATGTTGCTACCGGAACAGGGCTTCGCCTAAGCACCGCTATGATATTACCGAGGTAGATTATGGTGGAGGGGGGCACCACACACGGCTAAATATCAATGATCAACTTGTGTGTCTATGGGGTGCCCCCTGGCCACATATATAAAGGATGGAGGGAGGAGGCCGACCCTCATAGGGCGCGCCAAAAGTGTGGAGTCCTACTAGGACTCCCTAGTTCTAGTAGGATTCCACCTCCCACATGGAATAGGAAAAAGGGAAGGGAGAAGGAGAAGGAAGGAAGCGGGCGCCCCCTTTCCCTAGTCCAATTCGGACCAGTCCATGGGGAAGGGGCACGGCCACCCTTGAGGCCTTTCTCTCCTTTCCCGTATGGCCCATTAAGGCCCAATATGAATTCCCTTAACTCTTCGGTACTCCGAAAAATACCCGAATCACTCGGAACCTTTCCGATGTACGAATATGGCCTTCCAATATATCGATCTTTACGTCTCGACCATTTCGAGACTCCTCATCATGTCCCCGATCTCATCCGGGACTCTGAACAAACTTCGGTCATCAAATCACATAACTCATAATACAAATTGTCACAAAACGTTAAGCGTGCGGACCCTACGGGTTTGAGAACTATGTAGACATGACCGAGACTCATCTCCAGTCAATAACCAATAGTGGAACCTGGATGCTCATATTGGTTCCTACAGATTCTACGAAGATCTTCATCGGTCAAACCGCATAACAACATATGTTGTTCCCTTTTTCATCGGTATGTTACTTGCCCGATATTCAATCGTCGGTATCCTCATACCTAGTTCAATCTCGTTACTGGTACGTCTCTTTACTCGTTTCGTAATGCTACATCCCGTAAATAACTCATTAGCTACATTGCTTGCAAGGCTTATAGTGATGTACATTACCGAGAGGGACCAAAGACACCTCTCCGACAATCAGAGTGACAAATCCTAATCCCGATCTATGCCAACTCAACAAACACCATCAGAGACACCTATAGAGCACCTTTATAATCACCTAGTTATGTTGTGATGTTTGGTAGCACACAAAGTGTTCCTCCGGTATTCGGGAGTTGCATGATCTCATAGTCATAGGAACATGTATAAGTTATGGAGAAAGCAATAGCAACAAACTAAATGATCATCATGCTAAGCTAACGGATGGGTCAAGTCAATCACATCATTCCCTAATGATGTGATCCTGTTAATCAAATGACAACCCATGTCTATGGTTAGGAAACAAAACCATCATTGATTCAACGATCTAGTCAAGTAGAGGCAAACTAGTGACACTCTGTTTGTCTATGTATTCACACATGTACTAAGTTTCCAGTTAATACAATTCTAGCACGAATAATAAACATTTATCATGATATAAGGAAATATAAATAACAACTTTATTATTGCCTCTAGGGCATATTTCCTTCAGTCTGCCACTTGCACTAGAGTCAATAATCTAGTTCACATCGTCATGTGATTTAACACCAATAGTTCACATCTTTATGTGATTAGTTCGCATCTCCGTGTGACTAACACCCAAAGGGTTTACTAGAGTTGATAATCTAGTTCACATCGCTATGTGATTGTAACACCCCGGATGTAACTTTCCCAATTTGTACTCCAACTCTTGCCGTTTCTGGCGTTAAGTTATTTTATTTTCTCGGGTTCGGGTTTTTGTCTCTGTGTGTTGTTGTCGTTTTCATGCATCTCATATCATGTCATCATGTGCATTGCATTTGCATACGTGTTCGTCTCATGCATTCGAGCATTTTCCCCGTTGTCCGTTTTGCATTCCGGCGATTTGTTCTCCTCCGGTGGACATTTCTAGCTTTGTTCGTGTGTGGGGATTAAACATTTCTGGATTAGACCGAGACTTGCCAAGCGGCCTTGGTTTACTACCGGTAGACCGCCTGTCAAGTTTCGTATCATTTGGACTTCGTTTGATACTCCAACGGTTAACCGAGGGACCGAAAAGGCCTCGTGTGTGTTACAGCCCAACACCCCTCCAATTTGGCCCAAAACCCACCTAAACCTGCTCCATCGTCTAGAGCATTCGATCACGATCGCGTGGCCGAAAACCGCACCTCATTTGGACTCTCCTAGCTCCCTCTACCTCTATCTAAAGTCTCCCCCGAAAATTTGCGGATCCCCCTTCCTCTAACCCTAAAAATCGTCTCCGCGCGGCCGGACATTGTCCGCACCGCGCCGGACACCGTCCACCGCCCGCCCGCACCAGTGGCAAGCTGCCACGTGGCGCGCCGCCGCCGCCGCCGAGGCCCGCGAGGCCCAGCCGGGGCCCTCGCGGCCCACTCGCCATCCGCCGCCGCCCGCTGCTTCTTCTTCGTCCGCGCCGCCCGACCGCGCGCCGGCCACCGCCGTCGCTCCGGCCGCCGCCAAGCTGCTCCGCGCTGGCGAGCTCGGCGCCCGGCCTCGCCCCGCCGCCGTTCGGTCGCCCCGCCGCCTCGCCCTCGCCTCGCCGCCTCACCCTCGCCGCCCCTCGGGTCCCGAGCCCCGGGCCGGCCTCCTCCTTCCTCCGGCCACCGCGGCCCCCTACTCCGGCGAGCTCGGATCCCACCTCGGTTCGCGTGCCGTGAACAGTAAACCCTAGGTGATTTTCTTCTAAGTCCCGAAATTCTAGATCCAAGTGCTCATGTTCATGGCCTCGTAACTTTGCATCCGTAGCTCCGATTCATGCATATAGCATATCAAAATGTTCATGTCAGAGAGTACATCATTTCATTCCATTGCATCATTTTCATTTGAGTTCGTCTTGATGCCCGAAATGCTGTTAGAAGAGGGCTACTTGAGTTAATTGTCAGATCTGCTGCTCTATTTAGCTTTTTGTCATTTTTGCCATGATTAATGTGTGCATGATATGCCCTGATGCTCTACATATGTTTTGTTAAGGGTTTTGTCATCTTTCCATAGGTGCAACCCATGTATTTTTGTGATGTGTGTGGTGACTAGTACAAGTTTGCAAAGTGGTGCACTTGGTAATTCTGATTTCAGGAACTTAGTAATTCCACTAAGTCCTTGTTCTGTTTATCTCATATGTCCATATGTTCATGTTGTTTGCTAGTGATCCGTGCCTCTTTTGAGGATGATCAGTAAGGATGTTTTGTTAATCTTGTAGTGCTCTATCCATCCATTTCTTTGTTTGCAATTATGGAGCACCCTAGCTTGAGTCAATCGAGCTCTACTTTTTCTACTTTGTGAATCTGGGCAGATTGTCAACTTGTTTGCAATTTTGCCGATGATGTTGTAGTTGATCCGTGCATGCTATGCTATTGTTCTGCCATGTATAGCTTGCATTTTGTGTATTCTTGATGGGTGTATGCTTATCTTATCATGACTTGCTCCGTATTGAGTGCATCGAGCTCGTAAACATGCCTACTTGAGTTATGTTTCAGCATGTGCCAGTTTTCACTAAGTCTGAAAACTGATTATGTTTTTGCTATGTTCACATACTTGCAATTGTTTTTTCTGATCCCTTTTGGCTCAAGGTCACTGAGGGACTTTTGTTAAGCTCGTTGAGTAGCTCCATGCCATGCTTTACTTTGCCATGTTCGGTTCCTGTAGCATGTAGTTTTGTTGCTCCGAAGAGTGCTACCTGATCTGAAATTCCACACAAGTGTTAATTTCACTAAGTCTGAGATCTGTTTGCCATATGCATTTTTGCCATGCTTGTTTGAACCTGTTAATGGATGATTTGGCCGTAGCTCAGTGCTAGACTTTTGTTAAGCATCTTGAATGCATCCCTGCCATGTATTTTTTTATCATGTTTGGGTGCTGTAGCATGTTCATCTCATTGCATTTAGTTGGCTACTTGCTGCAAATCGCAGACCGGTGTCATATTTGAATCGCTTGCCTTTTCCAAACCGTAACTCCGATTCTGGCGTTCTTTATATCGTTTTCAAGCAATTTCATCTCATCTTTCCGGTGGAACACTTGGATTTCCAAGTTGAGGCCAGGTTCTTGCATCTCCTGTCATATCTTGCATTTTGCATCCCGCATCGCATCCCGCATAGCATATCATCATTGCATCTTGTTGGTTGATCCTTGCACGTGGTTGATTGTGTCATTGTTGCTTGTTTGTCTTGTTTGGGTAGAGCCGGGAGACGAGTTCGCTAACGAGGAGCCCGTTGAGTTTGCTTTCGAGGATCTAGTCAACTCTGACAACTGTGCAGGCAAGATGATCATACCCTCGAAATCACCACTATCTTTGCTATGCTAGTTTGCTCGCTCTTTTGCTATGCCAATGCTACGATGTCTACCACTTGCTTTCAAACCTCCCAAATTGTCATGTCAAACCTCTAACCCACCATGTCCTAGCAAACCGTTGATTGGCTATGTTATCGCTTTGCTCAGCCCCTCTTATAGCGTTGCTAGTTGCAGGTGAAGATTGGAGGCTGTTCCTTGTTGGAACATTGATTTACTTGTTGGGATATCATTATATTGCCATGTTATCTTAATGCATCTATATACTTGGTAAAGAGTGGAAGGCTCGGCCTCTCGCCTAGTGTTTTGTTCCACTCTTGCCGCCCTAGTTTCCGTCATATCGGTGTTATGTTCCCGGATTTTGCGTTCCTTACGCGGTTGGGTTATAATGGGAACCCCTTGATAGTTTGCCTTGATTAAAGCTTTTCCAGCAATGCCCAACATTGGTTTTACCATTTGTCACCTAGCCTATTTTTCCCTTGGGTTTCCGGAGCCCGAGGGTCATTTTATTTTAGCCCCCCCGGGCCAGTGCTCCTCTGAGTGTTGGTCCAACCGAGCGATGTCCGGGGCTACCAGGGGCAACTCTGGGCTGGCCTACCCAACGTCTTGCTCATCTGAGTGTGCCCTGAGAACGAGATATGTGCAGATCCTATCGGGATTTGTCGGCACATTCGGGCGGTGTTGCTGGTCTTGTTTTAACCTGTCGAAGTGTCTTGAAGAACCGAGATACCGAGTCTGATCGGGACGTCTTGGGAGGAGGTCTATTCCTTCGTTGACCGTGAGAGCTTGTCATGGGCTAAGTTGGGACTCCCCTGCAGGGATTTGAACTTTCGAAAGCCGTGCCCGCGGTTATGGGCAGATGGGAATTTGTTAATGTCCGGTTGTAGATAACTTTAACCTTAACTTAATTAAAATGAATCAACTGAGTGTGTTACCGTGATGGCCTCTTCTCGGCGGAGTCCGGGAAGTGGACACGGTGTTGGAGTAATGTTTGCGCAGGTTGTTCCCTAGTTTCTCGCTCGCGCTTTGCCTCCTCTTCTCGCTCTCTTTTGCGAATAAGTTAGCCACCGTATACGCTAGTCGCTTGCTGTAGCTCCACCTATACTTACCTTGCCTTACCTATAAGCTTAAATAGTCTTGATCGCGAGGGTGCGAGATTGCTGAGTCCCTGTGGCTCACAGATTACTATTACACCAGATGCAAGGCCTGATGATTCCGCTCCAGGTGACGCGCTCGAGCTCAAGTGGGAGTTCGACGAGGACTCTCAACGCTACTATGTTTCCTTTCCCGATGATCAGTAGTGGTGCCCAGTTGGGGGTGAACGGGACCGTGTCGCATGTTGGGTTATCTTTTATTTTGGCGCCGTAGTCGGGCCATGAGTGTTTGGATGATGTAATGTTATTTATGTACTTGATTGACGTGGTGAGTGTAAGCCAGCTATGTTATCTCCCCTTTGTTATTTATATTACATGGGATGTTGTGAAGATTGCCTAACTTGCGACTTATGCCTTCAATGCGATTATGTCTCTAAGTCGTGCCTCGACACGTGGGAGCTATAGTCGCATCGAGGGTGTTACAGTGATTAACACCCAAAGAGTGATCATGTTTTGCTTGTGAGAGAAATTATTCTGCGGGTCTGCCACATTCAGAGTCGTATGTATTTTGCAAATTTTCTATGTCTATAATACTTTGCACGGAGCTACTCTAGCTAATTGCTCCCACTTTCAATATGTATCTAGATCGAGGCTTAGAGTCATCTAGATCGGTGTCAAAAGCTTGCATCGACGCAACTCCCACTTTCAATATGTATCTAGATCGAGGATTAGAGTCATCTAGATCGGTGTCAAAAGCTTGCATCAACGTAACTCTTTACGATGAACTCTTTGTCACCTCCATAACCGAGAAACATTTCCTTATTCCACTAAGGATATTTTTGACTGTTGTCCAATGATCCACTCCTGGATCACTATTGTACCCTCTTGCCAAACTTATGGTGAGGTACACAATAGGTCTGGTACACAACATAGCATATTTTATAGAACCTATGACTGAGGCATAGGAAATGACTTTTCATTCTCTTTCTATTTTCTGCTATGGTCGGGTTTTGAGTCTTCTTTGACTGTTCTATTTTGAACTACTTCAAAATCTTGTCAAGGTATGTACTCATTGAAAATATATCAAGCGTCTTGATCTATCTCTATAGATCTTGATGCTCAATATGTAAGTAGCTACACCGAGGTCTTTCTTTGAAAAACTCCTTTCAAACACTCCTTTATGCTTTCCAGAAAATTCTACATTATTTCCGATCAACAATATGTCATTCACATATACTTATTAGAAATGTTGTAGTGCTCCCACTGACTTTTTTTGTAAATACAGGCTTCACCGCAAGTCTATATAAAACCATACGCTTTGATCACTTTATCAAAACATATATTCCAACTCCGAGATGCTTGTACCAGTCCATAAATGGATCGCTGGAGCTTGCTCACTTTGGTAGCACCTTTAGGATTGACAAAACCTTCTGGTTGCATCATATACAACTCTTCTTTAAGAAATCCATTAAGGAATGCAGTTTTGACATCCATTTGCCAGATTTCATAAAATGCGGCAACTACTAACATGATTCAGACAAACATTTAAGCATCGATACGAGTGGGAAAATCTCATCGTGGTCAACACCTTGATCTTGTCGAAAACATTTTGCGACAATTCGAGCTTTGTAGATAGTAACACTACTATCAGTGTCCGTCTTCCTCTTGAAGATCCATTTATTCTCAATGACTCACCGATCATCAGGCAAGTCAATCAAAGTCCATACTTTGTTCTCATACATGGACCCCATCTCAGATTTCATGGCCTCAAGCCATTTTGCGGAATCTAGGCTCATCATCGCTTCCTCATAGTTTGTAGGTTCGTCATGGTCTAGTAACATGACTTCCAGAACAGGATTACCATACCACTCTGGTGTGGACCGTACTTTGGTTGACCTACAAGGTTCGGTAGTAACTTGATCTGAAGTTTCATGATCATCATCATTAGCTTCCTCACTAATTGGTGTAGGAACCACTGGAACTGATTTCTGTGATGAACTACTTTCCAATTCGGGAGAAGGTACAATTACCTCATCAAGTTCTACATTCCTCCCACTCACTTCTTTCGAGAGAAACTTCTTCTCTAGAAAGGATCCATTCTTAGCAACGAATATCTTGCCTTCGGATCTGTGATAGAAGGTGTACCCAACAGTTTCCTTTGGGTATCCTATGAAGACGCATTTCTCCGATTTGGGTTCGAGCTTAACAGGTTGAAACTTTTTCACATAAGCATCATAGCCCCAAACTTTAAGAAACGATAGCTTAGGTTTCTTGCTAAACCACAGTTCATGTGGTGTCGTCTCAACGGATTTAGATGGTGCCCTATTTAACGTGAATGCAGCTGTCTCTAATGCATAACCCCAAAACGATAGTGATAAATCGGTAAGAGACATCATAGATCGCACCATATCTAATAAAGTACGGTTATGACGTTCGGACACACCATTACACTATGGTGTTCCAGGTGGCGTGAGTTGCGAAACTATTCCGCATTGTTTCAAATGAAGTCCAAACTCATAACTCAAATATTTGCCTCCATGATCAGATTGTAGAAACTTGATTTTCTTGTTACGATGATTTTCCACTTCACTTTGAAATTCTTTGAACTTTTCAAATGTTTCAGACTTATGTTTCATCAAGTAGGTCTACCCATATTTGCTCAAATCATCTGTGAAGGTGAGAAAATAACGATATCTGCCGCGAGCTTCAATGTTCATTGGACCACATACATCAGTATGTATGATTTCCAATAACTCTGTTGCTCGCTCCATTGTTCCGGAGAACGGAGTTTTAGTCATCTTGCCCATGAGGCATGGTTCGCAAGTACCAAGTGATTCATAATCAAGTGATTCCAAAAGTCCACCAGAATGGAGTTTCTTCACGCGCTTTACACCAATATGACCTAAACGGCAGTGCCACAAATAAGTTGCACTATCATTATCAACTCTGCATCTTTTGGCTTCAATACTATGAAAATGTGTATCACTACTATCAAGATTTAGTAAAAATAGACCACTCATCAGGGGTGCATGACCATAAGAGATATTACTCATATAAATAGAACAACCATTATTCTCTGATTTAAATGAAAAACTGTCTCGCATCAAACAAGATCCAGATATAATGTTCATGCTCAACGCTGGCACCAAATAACAATTATTTAGGTCTAAAACTAATCCCGATGTAGAGGTAGCGTGCCGACGGCGATCACATTGACTTTGGAACCATTTCCAACGCGCATCGTCACCTCGTCCTTAGCCAATCTTCGCTTAATTCGTAGCCCATGTTTCGAGTTGCAAATGTTAGAAACTGAACCAGTATCATATACCCAAGCACTACTACGAGCATTAGTAAGGTACACATCAATAACATGTATATCAAATATACCTTGCACTTTGCCATCCTTCTTCTCCGCCAAATACTTGGGGAAGTTCCGCTTCCAGTGACCAGTTCCTTTGCAGTAGAAGCACTTAGTCTCAGGCTTAGGTCCAGACTTGGGTTTCTTCACTTGAGCAACAACTGGCTTGCTATTCTTCTTGAAGTTCCCCTTCTTCCCTTTACCCTTTTTCTTGAAAATGGTGGTCTTGTTGACCATAACCACTTGATGCTCCTTCTTGATTTCTACCTCCGCAGCCTTTAGCATTGCGAAGAGCTCAGGAATCGTCTTATCCATCCCTTGCATCTTATAGTTCATCATGAAGCTCTTATAGCTTGGTGACAGTGATTGAAGAACTCTGTCAATGACACTATCATCAGGAAAATTAACTCCCAGTTGAATCAAGTGGTTGTGGTACCCAGACATTCTGAGTATATGTTCACTGACACAACTATTCTCCTCCATCTTGCAGCTGTAGAACTTATTGGAGACTTCATATCTCTCAATCCGGGCATTTGCTTGAAATATTAACTTCAACTCCTGGAACATCTCATATGCTCCATGACGTTCAAAACGTCGTTGAAGTCCCGGTTCTAAGCCGTAAAGCATGGCACACTGAACTATCGAGTAGTCGTCAGCTTTGCTCTGCGAGGTGTTCATAACATCTGGCGTTGCTCCTACAGCGGGTTTGTCACCTAGCGGTGCTTCCAGGACATAATTCTTCTGTGCAGCAATGAGGATAATCCTCAAGTTACGGACCATGTCCGTGTAGTTTCTACCATCATCTTTCAACTTAGCTTTCTCTAGGAACGCATTAAAATTCAACGGAACAACAGCACGGGCCATTTATCTACAACAACATAGACATGCAAAATACTATCAGGTACGAAGTTCATGATAAATTAAAGTTCAATTAATCAAATTACTTAAGAACTCCCACTTAGATAAACATCTCTCTAATCATCGAAGTGATCACGTGATCCATATCAACTAAACCATGTCCGATCATCACGTGAGATGGAGTAGTTTTCAATGGTGAACATCACTATGTTGATCATGTCTACTATATGATTCACGCTCGACCTTTCGGTCTCCAGTGTTCCGAGGCCATATCTGCATATGCCAGGCTCGTCAAGTTTAACCCGAGTATTCCGCGTGTGCAAAACTGGCTTGCACCTGTTGTATGTGAACGTAGAGCTTATCACACCCGATCATCACGTGGTGTCTCAGCACGACGAACTATAGCAACGGTGCATACTCAGGGAGAACACTTATACCTTGAATTTTGTGAGAGATCATCTTATAATGCTACCGCCGAACTAAGCAAAATAAGATGCATAAAGGATAAACATCACATGCAATCAATATAAGTGATATGATATGGCCATCATCATCTTGTGCCTTTGATCTCCATCTCCAAAGCACTGTTATGATCACCATCGTCACCGGCTTGACACCTTGTTCTCCATCGAAGCATCATTGTCGTCTCGCCAACTATTGCTTCTATGACTATCGCTACCGCTTAGTGATAAAGTAAAGCAATTACATGGCGAATGCATTTCATACAATAAAGCGACAACCATATGGCTCCTGCCAGTTGCCGATAACTATGTTACAAAACATGATCATCTCATACAATAAAATTTAGCATCATGTCTTGACCATATCACATCACAACATGCCCTTCAAAAACAAGTTAGACGTCCTCTACTTTGTTGTTGCAAGTTTTACGTGGCTGCTACGAGCTGAGCAAGAACCGTTCTTAACTACGCATCAAAAACCACAACGCGCTTTTTGATCTTCAGAAAGAACCCTGTTCATTGAATCCGATTCAACTAAGGATGGAGAAACAGACACCCACTAGCCACCTATGTGCGAATCACGTCGGTAGAACCAGTCTCACGTAAGCGTACGCGTAATGTCGGTCTGGGGCGCTTCATCCAACAATGCCGCTGAATCAAGAATCAACTAGTGATGACAAGCAATATGTATATACCCACGCCCACAACTCCTTTGTGTTCTACTCATGCATATAACATCTACGCATAAACCTGGCTCTGATACCACTGTTGGGTAACGCAGTAATTTCAAAAAAAATTCCTACGCACACGCAAGATCATGGTGATGTATAGCAACGAGAGGGGAGAGTATCGTCTACGTACCCTCGTAGACCGTAAGCAGAAGCATTATGACAACGCGGTTGATGTAGTCGTACGTCTTCACGATCGACCCATCTAGTACCGAAGATACGACACCTTCGCTATCTGCACACGTTCGGCTCGATGAAGTTCCACAAACTCACGATCCAGTAGAGCTTCGAGGGAGAGCTTCGTCAGCACGACGGCGTGATGACGATGATGATGTTGCTACCGGAACAGGGCTTCGCCTAAGCACGGCTACGATATTACCGAGGTGGATGATGGTGGACGGGGGCACCACACATGGCTAAAGATCAATGATCAACTTGTGTGTCTATGGGGTGCCCCCTGGCCATGTATATAAAGGATGGAGGGAGAAGAAGGCCGACCCTCATAGAGCGCCCCAAAGTGTGGAGTCTTACTAGGACTCCCTAGTCCTAGTAGGATTCCACCTCCCACATGAAATAGGAAAAAGGGAAGGGAGAAGGAGAAGGAAGGATTACATGAACAAACAACACAAAGGTTATTCAATGATGGAAAAACTTTCTGCTCATTGCCAGAATTGTTAAAAATCACAGAAGCATGGAAAAACTTTAAATTTCTTACACAAGATTGATATACAAATTTCCTCCATTGTCCTAATTTTTAAGAATTTTTGGAGTTACAGAAGCATACGAAGTTTCCAGATTACTATAGACTGTTCTATTTTTGACAGATTCTGTTTTCATTGTGTTGTTTGCTTATTTTGATGAATCTATGGGTAGTATCGGAGGGTATGAACCATGGAGAAGTTGGAATACAATAGATATAACACCAATATAAATTTAGAATGAGTTCAGAACAATACCTAAGTGGTAATTTATTTTACTATACTAACTGATCTCATGAGTTTTCTGTTGAGTTCTGTGTTGTGAAGTTTTCAAGTTTTGGGTGAAGTTTCAATGGCCTATGGAATAAGGAGTGGCAAGAGCCTAAGCTTGGGGATATCTGCTACCTCTTGAGCTTGCGTTTGTTTTTCCCTTGAAGAGGAAAGGGTGATGCAACAAAGTAGAGTAAGTATTTCCCTTAGCTTTTGAGAACTAGGGTATCAATCCAGTAGGAGACAACGCAGAAGCCACCGAATACCTGCACAAATAAACACCAACTTGCGCCCAACGCGACAAAGGGGTTGTCAATCCCTTCACGGTTATTTGCAAAGTGAGATCTGATATAGATTGATAAACGGTAAAGTAATACTTTTGGTATTTTTGGTTTATAGATCGGAAAGTAAAAGATTGCAAAGAAGGTAAATATGAAACTAAAATTGTAGATCATAAACTTATATGATGGAAAATAGACCCGGGGGGCATATGTTTCACTAGAGGCTTCTCTCGAGATAAAAAATATTACGGTGGGTGAACAAATTACTGCCGAGCAATTGATAGAAAAGCGCAAAGTTATAACAATATCCATGGCAATGATCATGAACATAGGCATCACGTTCGTATCAATTAGACCGACTCCTGCCTGCATCTACTACTATTACTCCACACATTGACCGACTCCTGCCTGCATCTAGAGTATTAAGTTCATGAAGAACAGAGTAACACATTAAGTAAGATGACATGATGTAGTGGGATAAAATCAAGCAATATGATGAAAACCCCATCTTGTTATCCTTGATGGAAACAAAACAATATGTGTTGGTTCCCCTTCTGTCACTAGGATCGAGCACCAGAAGATTGAACCCAAAGCTAAGCACTTCTCCCATTGCAAGAAAAACCAACCTAGTTGGCCAAACCAAATCAATAGTTCGAAGAGAATTGCAAAGATATCAAATCATGCCTATAAGAATTCAGAGGAGATTCAAATAATATTCATAGATAAGTTGATCATAAATCCACAATTCATCGAATCTCGGCAAACACACCGCAAAAAGGTATTAAATCTAATAGATCTCCAAGAACATCGAGGAGAACATGGTACTGAGAATCAAAGAGAGAGAAGAATCCATCTAGCTACTAGCTATGGACCCGTAGGTCTATGGTAAACTACTCACGCTTCATTGGAGAGGCAATGGTGTTGATGTAGAAGCCCTCCGTGATCGAATCCACATCTAGTAGGACGCCAGAAAAGGCCCCTAGATGGTATCTCACAGGTACAGAAGGTTGCGGCGGTGGAAAAGTGGTTTAGTGGCTCCCCTGGAAGGTTTTGGGGTATCTGAGTGTTGGGTAACACAGTAATTTCAAAAAAAATTCCTACGCACACGCAAGATCATGGTGATGTATAGCAATGAGAGGGAAGAGTATCGTCTACGTACCCTCGTAGACCATAAGCGGAAGCGTTATGACAACGCGGTTGATGTAGTCGTACGTCTTCCGATCGACCGATCTAGTATCAAAGATACGACACCTCCGTGATCTGCACACGTTCGGCTCGGTGATGTCCTGTGAACTCACGATCCAGTAGAGCTTCGAGGGAGAGCTTCGTCAGCACGACGGCGTGATGACGGTGATGATGTTGCTACCGGAACAGGGCTTCGCCTAAGCACCGCTACGATATTACCGAGGTAGATTATGGTGGAGGGGGGCACCACACACAGCTAAAGATCAATGATCAACTTGTGTGTCTATGGGGTGCCCCCTGGCCACGTATATAAAGGATGGAGGGAGGAGGGCGGCCCTCATAGGGCGCGCCCAAAGTGTGGAGTCCTACTAGGCCTCCCTAGTTCTAGTAGGATTCCACCTCCCACATGGAATAGGAAGAAGGGAAGGGAGAAGGAGAAGGAAGGAAGGGGGCGCCCCCTTTCCCTAGTCCAATTCGGACCAGTCCATGGGGAAGGGGCGCGGCCACCCTTGAGGCCTTTCTCTCCTTTCCCGTATGGCCCATTAAGGCCCAATATGAATTCCCTTAACTCTCCGGTACTCCGAAAAATACCCGAATCACTCGGAACCTTTCCAATGTACGAATATAGCCTTCCAATATATCGATCTTTACGTCTCGACCATTTCGAGACTCCTCGTCATTTCCCCGATCTCATCCGGGACTCCGAACAAACTTAGCTCATCAAATCACATAACTCATAATACAAATCGTCATAGAACATTAAGCGTGCTGACCCTACGGGTTCGAGGACTATGTAGACATGACCAAGACTCATCTCCAGTCAATAACCAATAGCGGAACCTGGACGCTCATATTGGTTCCTACATATTCTACGAAGATCTTCATCGGTCAAACCGCATAACAACATATGTTGTTCCCTTTTTCATCGGTATGTTACTTGCCCGATATTCGATCGTCGGTATCCTCATACCTAGTTCAATCTCGTTACTGGTACGTCTCTTTACTCGTTCCGTAATGCTACTTCCTGTAAATAACTCATTAGCTACATTGCTTGCAAGGGTTATAGTGATGTACATTACCGAGAGGGCCCAAAGACACCTCTCCGACAATCGGAGTGACAAATCCTAATCCCGATCTATGCCAACTCAACAAACACCATCAGAGACACCTGTAGAGCACCTTTATAATCACCTAGTTATGTTGTGACGTTTGGTAGCACACAAAGTGTTCCTCCGGTATTCGGGAGTTGCATGATCTCATAGTCATAGGAACATGTATAAGTTATGGAGAAAGCAATAGCAACAAACTAAAATCATCATGCTAAGCTAACGGATGGGTCAAGTCAATCACATACTTCCCTAATGATGTGATCCTGTTAATCAAATGACAACTCATGTCTATGGTTAGGAAACAAAACCATCATTGATTCAACGAGCTAGTCGAGTAGAGGCAAACTAGTGACACTCTTTTTGTCTATGTATTCACACATGTATTAAGTTTCCAGTTAATACAATTCTAGCATGAATAATAAACATCTATCATATATAAGGAAATAATTAACAACTTTATTATTGCCTCTAGGGCATATTTCCTTCACTGAGAATATATAGGCGGAAGAAATAGGTCGGTAGAGTCATGAGGGGCCTGGAAGGGTGGGGGGCGCGCCCTACCCCCTGGGAGCGCCTCCCGACCTCGTGGCCGCCTCATGACTTTCTCGACGTGCACTCCAAGCCCTCTGGATGTCTTTTGGTCCAAGAAAAATCATTGCGAAAATTTCATTCCATTTGGACTCCGTTTGGTATTCCTTTTCTGCGAAACTCTAAAACAATGAAAAAACAAGAACTGACACTAGGCTCTAGGTTAATAGGTTAGTCCCAAAAATAATATAAAATAACATATTAATGCATATAAAACATCCAAAACAGATAATATAATAACATGGAACAATAAATTTTTTTAGATACGTTGGAGACGTATCAATGCCCAAGGCACCCCAAGGTAATGTTCAAGGACAACCATATTTGTAGATCTGGCATAGCAAACAAAATGAAATATCTTTGCCTCAACAAAAAAATGAAATGTATCATAGTCTTATCTATTAATAGAAACTCATGCTAAAAAAAGTACAGACCAAAAAACAATTATTACATGATCTCTAAAACAAATGGTTTGGTCGATTACATGAACAAACAACACAAAGGTTATTCAATGATGGAAAAAACATTTGACCAATGATTTACCAAGTGAGATTTTAATTTTATTTTTCCCTTCAGGACCTTAGCAATGCAACCAGTCTTAGCTTATTTCGTTTTGAAATCCACCAAATATTTCAGGGACAATTACATTTGTGCCCCTAACTGGAACCCACTACTCAATTTTCCTGTAATTTCAAAGCATGCTCAAATTTTAACCTCTGCTATTAGTTGCCCTTATAGAAATGCCCTTCTGCGCCATTACCATCCGGTCAAAGAGCTTTGACCATCTCAAAAAATAGCAAAAAAATCAAAAAAATCTGAAATTTTCACTACAAGAAGTATGTCAACTTATGACCTTCTGTCAGTGACCCTCGAAGAATTGGTCATAGATTTATGACCATTTGAGACCAATTGGCCAAAAGCTGTTCGGGGGGCTCCAAACCCTAAACCATTGCGACCATTTTGGTCAGAAAGGTCGTAATTTCCTTACACGAAATGGTCATAAAGCAAACAGCGCTAGTTCGCTGCCTTATTTCTAGTTATTAACGACCAATATAGATGGTCATAGCCTTGTAAATTGTGGTGGGTTGCTATGACTAGGCGCCACCTCATCAGTTTTGCCTATGTGTCATGTCCATGTGGCAGTTTTTGCCCTAGGTTGTGAAGCAACCTATATTTGTGTCATTCCCAAAATTCCCAAAAAAATATCATAAATTCTTTGGGTCATATCTTCATCAAATATGTAAAAACCTTCCTTGCCTGGTTCAAAAATAATTCAAAAATATTCATTTTCCTATTCTGTTCAGAATAACAGTTTGTGAAGGAAGTACCACTTTGGCATGTCCAAATAGTATCCATTTTCTACAGTGCTTTCCTATGCCCAAATAACCATCCTCCACCAAATGCCAGCTCAATCTATTCATTATTTTGAGTCGAGCTTCAACATTCGTAGTTATGTCCAGTCTGGTAGTTTGCAAAGCAAGTACCACCTAGGCTACTCCTTTTGAGCTGAAAATTTGTGAACACGGTCTTCTTAGTAACTAATCATCCTCAGCCAAAACTCACGCCCATTAGCCATGTACATTTCCCGTATCGCTAATCAAACACTTGGCTGCTAATTCATGTTTGAGCATCGATCGGTCTCCTCGTGAGAATCTTATGTTGTAATTTTCTTCCTAGCACCAACCTGGGGAGTGCCCAATCCACTAGACATGCCTAGGCCGCCCAGAACACATGGCAACATTACGGTCACGCGGTGACCACGTGACGGGCATGCGAGTTTATGCGCTCTAGAGTTGGGGCCCTCGGCCACCGCCCAAACCTCGACGTATCGCCACCAAACCATGTATTTATGATTAAATAGGTCCTTATGTAAGTAGAAATGATTTTTGGAAAAAATAAATAGCAAACTATGAGGCAGCTGCAGTTCAAATTTGCCCCGCTTCCAGCTGAATCGGCGGGAATTTGTCTTTTTCACGAGAGGTGGATCAAAAAAATTTACACTCAACCATTTTGTCAATTGTGCATTAAATATGGCCTAGTATTTTATAAAAATGATTTGGTCCAATTTTGCAACAATTATTTGGTAGTTCCTTCACAAAAAAAACTCCTTTCGGGCACTCGAAAAATGGAAAATGGTTTTTTCGTCCAACGAAAATGAAAACTTCCTTAGGCAACATTTTTTGCCATTCCAATATGCACCCTTGTGCAGAATATGAGATCATTTGAACAAATTATGCCATGAATGTGGCCATAAGATTGATGATTTGGCTTGAAAGCCATGAATCTTCACACATGATAGTTCATTTCTGAGAACACTTTTTTAAAATAATTATCGTATTACAAGTTTATTATTTTCCCGGAAACTTGGTCATATATAATGACGCAATGCGAAGGTTTTCCAATTTTCTGATTTGTTTTTGAATTTTTTATGCCCGTTTCAAAATGTGGTCAAAATGGCGGGCTTGACCGTTCCTAGCTAGCGGTTGAATCTTGGAATTTTTTTGGTGTTTCTCTTATTAAATATATACTTATGTACCTAGAAATTATTTTTGGAAAAAATAAATAGCAAACTATGAGATAGCTGCAGTTCAAATTTGACCCGCTTCGAGCTGAATCGGCGGAAATTTGTCTTTTTCACGAGAGGTGGATCAAAACTTTTTACACCCAACCATTTTGTCAATTGTGCATTAAATATGGCCTAATATTTTATAAAAATGATTTGGTCCAATTTTGCAACAATTATTTGGGAGGTCCTTCACAAAAAAACCTTCTTTTGGGCACTCGAAAAACGGAAAATGGTTTTTTCGTCCAAAGAAAATGAAAACTTCCTTAGGAAACATTGTTTGCCATTCCAATATGCACCCTTGTGCACAATATGAGATAATTTGAACAAACTATGCCATGAATGTGGCCATAAGATTGATCATTTGGCTTGAAAGCCATTGATCTCCACACGTGATAGCTCGTTTCAGAGAACACTTTTTAAAATAATTGCCGTATTACAAGTTTGTTATTTTTCCTGTGAACTTGGCCACATATAATGACACAATGCGAAGGTTTCCCAATTTTTTGATTTTTTTTGAATTTTTTATGCCCGTTTCAAAATGCGGTCAAAACGGCGGGAATGACCGTTCCTAGCTAGTGGTTGAATCTTGGAATTTTTTTGGTGTTTCTCTGATTAAATAGGTACTTATGTACCTAGAAATGATTTTTGGAAAAAATAAATAGCAAACTATGAGGCACCTGCAGTTCAAATTTGACCCGCTTCCACCTGAATCGGCGGGAATTTTTCTTTTTCACCAGAGGTGGATCAAAACTTTTGACACCCAACCATTTTGTCAATTGTGCATTAAATATGGCATAGTATTTTAGAAAAATGATTTGGTCCAATTTTGCAACAAATATATGGTAGGTCCTTCACAAAAAAACTCATTTTGGGCTCTCGAAAAATGAAAAATGTTTATTTTTGCAAGAAAACTCATTTCTCACTACACCTTTTTGAAGATATTTATATTTTTTCATGTTTGTTATTTTTTCTGAAAACTCGTTCACATTTTGGTGACACAATGAGAAGGTTTTCTATTTTCTTTTTGAATTTCTCAGGTCATAAAATAGCTGACATGATTTTAACATATTGTTTTTAGACAACTATGACCAATTTAGATGGTCATAGCATCATACTGCATTCTGATTGGTCTGTAGATGTTTCACGCGGATCGTGCATCATACGCCGTCGGATGCTCGCGGATCCAACGACCGTCCTCAACCCTTCCACACCAACCCCGAAACCCTAGATGGTCATTTTGCATCCACCCCCCGCCTCCTTTCTTTCTAGTTTCCACATCCATCCCATTCCAGATCCCCCATCTCCTCGCTATCTCGCCCGATGGAGAGACCTCGCCTCCTCCCTTCCAGATCCATCGCCGCCGCCACCTCCCTCCGGCGGAGCTCGCCATCGTTCATGGCCTCCCCCACGCCCCCCTCCTCTCGCCCCTCCCCTTCCCTCACCACCCAACCTAACCAACTAGCCCACCACACGCCCTCACCTTGTTACCAAGCGCCGCCGCCGTCCCCCATGAATGGTGCCGTCCCCACAATCTGGATCCCCACGAACCACACGCTGGCGACCGCATCCACTCCACCGCCGTCGCCACCTCCACCCCCTCCCCCTGCCCTCCAAACACTGTCGCCGGCCAGATCCACCGCAACCCCCTCCCCGCCACTTCCTCCTCCCGACCCCACCCCCGTCCTCCACCTGCTCCGCGTGCCCAAACCCGTCGTCTCCGATCCCACCCCTCAGATCCACCCCGTGCCCGCATCCGACCTACTCTAGCTTGCTCGCTCCGCCAGAGAGGAGGGGCGCCGGAGCAGCGGGCATTGGCGGAGATGGAGAGCAAGTGGGTGCTGGTGGTGGGCGGGAGCGGCTACCTCGGCCGGCACCTCCTCGTCACGCTCGCCGCCGGGTGCGGGGGGCAACGGCGTCTACGTCGACGTGGCCTTCACCCACCACCGCAGGGCCGTGCCGCGGGCTCTGCTCAATGCGCTCCCCAGCGTCCGCGCCTTCTGCGCCGACCTCCGCTCAGGCGACGGCCTCGAGGCCGTCTCCGCGTCCTTCGGACAGGTACGTCAAGCGCGACGAGGATCGGCAGTAGGTCAGCAGACACCGCTCCTGCTATATATGCTAAGCTGCTGCCAATGTTTGTTTGTTTGCGTTGCTTGTCACTCTGCTTGCATGCTCTGGATGAGATTGAGATGAATGAGGCAACTTGGTATGAGACTGGATGCTACATTCAGACGCCAACAACCATTAGCTAGCGCCAACCAAATCAACCATATTATGATGTATGGCTTCAGTATCATGTTGTGCGCTGTAACAATAGTCTCCAGCTTCATCTAGCTATCTGCTGTATCTAGTAGGAGTACATTTGAACACCAACCAACAGCCGTAAGCAGCAGCAACCAAATCAATCAATCAATCTAAAGCAGGCATCATATCCAATAGCTACTGCCTGTAGATGTGCTTGTTGTGGTGTCATGTGCTTCTCCTGAACCTGTTGTACGCTTAGCTAATTAAACGTGCAGTTTTTTTTAGTATTTTGGTCTGACGGCTTCAACGTTTCTTTTTTGGCTCAAGTGCTTAACTGATGAGCTTATGTTGAACTTTAGTTTCCTCTTGTCCGAGATGTGCATGTCTTTGGCTCATGTGTGGATAGTAATTTATCAATGAGCTCGAGACCATAACAGTGTAGACTGGCGCTGGTTTTGTTTAATCTGGACAGTGTTGTGTTTAAGACTGTTAGTCCAGGGTCTGTGTAGTTGTAGAATGGAACTATTTGATGTCAGAACATTTCATTTACAAGGTCAAATTTATACTCTTTGTATGCTGATCAGTTTGTTACTTAATGTTCGTGCAGTATCAGCGACAACAAGAAGGCCTGGAAGATCGAACACTGCAGGTATGTGCAGTCGCTGCCAAGCTTTCTGATATTATTAGCCTACCAGATAATTTTTGATATTGCCTTTTGGTGATTACAGGGCACTGAAGATAAAGCTTACAGAAAGAAATAAAGATGGCCATATTCTCACATACTCCTGGATTTCATTTACATCTACTTCTCAAGAGAGGAGTACTCCTTTTTAGTAGTCTCATCTCAGTTTAAAGTAAAGTAAATGAAAGGAGTACTCCTTTTCAGTTGTCTCAGTTTAAAGTAAATGAAAGGAGTACTTGCTCCCTGTACTACTACTACTACTACTACTACTACTACTACTACTACTACTACTACTACTACTACTACTACTACTACTACTACTACTACTACTACTCCTGCTACTACTACTACTACTACTACTACTCCTGCTACTACTGCTACTACTGCTGCTACTACTACTGCTACTACTACTACTACTACTACTACTACTACTACTACTACTACTACTACTACTACTACTGCTACTGCTACTGCTACTGCTACTGCTACTGCTACTGCTACTGCTACTGCTACTGCTACTGCTGCTCCTGCTCCTGCTGCTCCTGCTCCTGCTGCTGCTGCTGCTACTGCTACTGCTACTGCTACTGCTACTGCTACTGCTACTGCTACTGCTACTGCTGCTGCTGCTGCTGCTGCTGCTGCTCCTGCTACTACTACTACTACTACTACTACTACTACTACTACTACTACTACTACTACTACTACTACTACTACTACTACTACTACTACTACTTATTTTTAGCTGTTTAGTACTACTCTGTAGATCTGTGATACTAGTCTAGTCGCTTGTATAATTTTGTTTATTAGTGTAACCTGAACCATGGAGTAGTACCCTGCTTGCATATGTGTGATTATGTGTGTTCTGTAGTCTCTAGCTCCAGTACATGTGAACTATATGTTGTGGTGTAAATCATTTTCATTCTATCTTATAAACGTGTTTCTTCAATACCTATTTCTGTTCAAGTCTTGTTGTCACTGATGTTAGCATTTAGTTTGTCTCAAGTAAAAAAAATACTGAAAATACAGTGTACAAATCAACCCAAATATGTGAGCCTCGGTTCTGAAAACTAAAGAGTTCATATATTGGTAGATAGACTGTGATTTAGGATATGCTAAACAGAAAGCTTTATAAGATGGAACTCTCAATAACATGACTTCACTTTGTCCTTTAATTTAATATGGTTAGAACTACCATGGTTTTTTAAGTAGTTGGGGCATTAAGAAATAGTATGCTGGATGTTTGGCCTTGCATCCGTCCTTCCATGAATTCATGCTTGTGCATTGCTAGTTATTGCTTTTTTTGCAGGTCTTCTTCTTCCTCGATCTGGTGCAGCAGCAACAATTCAAGGTCATGGTCATGGAGCAGCAGCCATATATTTTTCTTCTTATTCTTCCCTGAGATGACATGAGATGAGGTTTGTTTTCCTCAAGGTCAAGGTGCAGCAGCTCGATTTGATTTGATGTGATTGGATTCAGTTTCCTCATGCCTCTCTGTTTGCATTGCAGGCTCTGTTGGTCGGTCTTCAATTCTTCATGCTGCTGCTGCTACTGCTACATGAGGACCCTCTTCAATTCTGCATCCGTTGCGGCCGCCGCAGCTTCCACCTCTACCCGGCCGCATCCGCAAGTGTAAGCTCCCCCCCTCCGTCCTAGATCTCTAGGTCTGTTGCTGTCATGCGCCATGTTCTTGATGTTGCGTGACCTCATGTGGATGCCACGAATGGCGCTGCTCCTGCGTGCAGATTTGATTCGCCGCATTAGTATGCGGTTGTTGTCTCGCCGTGGTTGTTCAAACTGAGATGTACCTAGTTGATTCGTCATCTCGGGTCATAAATTTTTCTGCATTCCCTGTTGCTGTAGCTTGTTGGATGCATAGTTTGATCTCCCAATGGGAATTATTAGTGAATGGTGATGTCTGTGGTCACGAGAATGGTGATGTAGTAGCTGGTATGCTTGATGCGTGTATGTCCATCTCTTTACTGTTTTGCTAGAACCATAAATCCTGATGCGCATGATGATCATGGTCTGGTTTGTTAGATCTATTCTGCTGGTGCTTAAAATTTGACATGCCTGGATTCTAAAACAAATTTTACAGCATTCTATGTTGTAGCCAAACACTTGCTTTGTATTTTATATTAAAACCATGGTATTGTGTACCTGCCAACTACGAGTAAATTACTACAGTTTTTAATACTTTGGTTTTTTTGATACTTTGCTGTTTGACTTACTTTTATTTTGTCCCTAAACATTTTGTTCTACAATGTGCAGATGCTGGCATTTCATTCAGGACAAAGAAGTTGGATGAAGCATAGTTTTACCTCATTGAGCTAGTTCTGGGAGTAACGAACTCCTTGTAGCAGAACTTGTACGTGTGCTAGTTCTGGGAGCTGATCCTATTTGTGTGTTATATGATGTAGCAGAACTTGTAGGGCTCCTGTGATAGACTTGGGCTGATACACTTGGGCTGTATGTGTGTTATCTAATTGTAAACTTGATGCTGATCACATTTTTATGTATGTTATATGATGTAGCAGATTGCTTCCTGCTGTTATTTGAAATATTGTGTCTGTTTTCTGTATTTGCATATTGAAATATGAAAGAACATGACCTTGACAGTAGGGTCCCACAAACTAGAACATCACATTTGGGACCCACTTACCAGAATTTGACAATTGGCATGCATTAAAAAAAGAGAAACAAAGGCTATGGCCCAAAGATAAAAAGGCTATAATGTTGGGCTAGGCCCATGAAATCGACCAAAAATTGACAAGAAAAAAATATATAGAAAGGCTGAATTAATGGGCTAGGCCCATGTAGAAAATCGAATTGGACCGGGCTGAATCTTGTGCCACGTCAGATTGCCATGCTGGATGCCTACGTGGCCTGGGGAGATTGCTAGTGACCAAAACGCCACAGTAGACATATTTTGGTCATAAACGTCTTCGACCATTCCAGAAGAAAGGTCGCTATAGTCAGTTTATGACCGCCAGCTTTTGACCTTCTGTCTTTGGTCACAAAAAGGTCGCATATGAAAAACCATGACCTTACAGTGACCAATAGTGGTGGTCACAAGTTGACATATTTCTTGTAGTGTTTGTGGGATCAAATATACTCAGGTGCGCAAGGTGCGTGCAAATTTTCGTGCTATTTATACATAGTAGGAACTTGTGGCAAAGGAAAACAATAAATCTGTACATCTTTGAATAGTAAATTAAAAAAATAGCAAGAAAATTCAAAAAACATATGAATTTTTTTGGCATCCAAGATGCTCGGGTGCCCAAGGTTTGTGCAAAATTTTATTATCAAATGACATGCGAGGAGCTCTAGCAAAAAAACCAAAATAGTGTATTTTTTAAAGTTTTTTCCGAGCCAAATTTTGTTTTTTTCTCCATGTCCAAACATAATAAAATTTTGCACACATCTTGCGCACCCGAGCATCTTGGATGCCAAAAAAAATTCATATTTGTTTGAATTTCCTTGCTATTTTTTTAATTTTCTGTTCACAGGCGTACATATTTACTGTTTTTGCTTTTGCCACGAGCTCCTAGCATATCCAATTAGCATGAAAATTTGCACGCACCTTGCGCACCTGAGTACCTTCGATACCACACAATTTCAGTTTTTTTGAATTTTTTGCTATTTTTTCAAGATGGTCAAAGCTCTTTGACCGGACGGTAATGATGCAAAAGGGCATTTCTATAACGGCAACTAACGGCAGAGGGCAAATTTGAGCATGCTTTGAAATTAGGGGCAAATTTGAGTAGTGGGTTCCAGTTAGGGGCACAAATGTAATGTCCCAATATTTAATGGTTGTCTTGAGTACTGCTTGTGATTGTGCTGTTTGCTTCCTCAGCATGTCAACTTCAGCTCTAAGTGTGGAATGCGAGAAGCAGAATCTCTTTCTACCAATTGTTTAGCCTCTAGATCATCAGTAGTTGGGAATTGATGATGCACGATTGGGCTGGTGCCACTGCTCTGGGATGATAGAACGTCCATGGGGACCTCACTCTTTGATTTTGGGCTAACCTGTTTTGCTATTAAAGTTCCGATTGGATTCAGAAAAGTTGAAGTTAGAAGAACATCTCAACTGGGAGTTAGAACAGCAACCCAGTTAAACAAACAAGGAATTAAAGAGTTTTGATTGGATGCTGAAAAGTATTTATTAACATCATTGCAACCGGTTGCAGCAGCAAAGCAGTTAAACAAACAAGTTTTGCAAAAGCTACCTATTGTGGCATTGGAGTTTCTCCTAGATACTGAAAAGGTGAGTAGCCAGCAATTTGATTAGAGCAACCCATTGCAACAGCAAAGTAGTTAAACAAACAAGTTTTGCAAAAGGCACCTGTTATGGCATTGGAGTTTCTCTTGGATCCTGAAAAGTTGAGTAGTTAGTAAACTGACTAGAGCAACAAGTTACGACAGCAAACCTGTTACACAAATAAAATTTTGAAAATGTACCTGCTGTGCAATTGGACTTCCAATTGGATCCTGAAAAGTTGAATTTGGTAAGATGATTACAGCAACAAGTTACAACAGTAAACTAGGTAAACAAGGAAGTTTTCGGAAACATACCTATTGTGCCACCGGAGTTTCAATTGGGTCATGCAAACTTGAATGTTAGCAATCATAAATAAAGTGTTACAAGAGCCATAAGAAACTAACATTAAACTAGTAAAACTAACCAGTTTTGGCAACACATTTAATTACACATGAACTAGTAAAACTAACAAGTTCTTGGCAATGTATTAAAGTAACAAGTTGGTACCGTTTACTAGCAACACAAACATCTGTAAATTTCTTTGATGTAAGCAAAATGATTCTGACACACACACACACATATATATATATATATATAAGTTTAAAAAATGTTGTTCCTCATATAAACATGATATTTGTGATGAGGACATGATTACCTTGGATACGACCAAAAATATTGCATACATGCATATTTGTGTGGTGATTTCTAATACAAACTATGCAATGATTTATTTATGTCATCCAGGACAAAAATACTTCAGAGACTTTTGTGGCATGTCTAATTGCAGGTATATGTAACATTTGTACAATCCACATATAAAGATAAGGGAAAAAGAGAAGTTTAGGTGCTATTCAAAAAGTCCTCTCACGTCACTTTTGGGCCAAGAGAAGATAGAGTCCAGGCCTCTCACGTTCTGGATTCAGATTCAGACTGCACAGACATACCTGACTCAAAATGCCAACAACTTTTCATACGGACTCTGAATTGGGTGATTCTTTTTTTGTTTGAAAGTAGATTTTTTGCTCTTTATAACACAATTGGATTCACCTTCAAATTCGTCCAAAGCGTTGAGTTATGGATGAAACAATCTTACATTGCAGCAGAATCTGAGTCAAACTACAAGCCCAAAGGTGTTGCATCACCTCCACTTGTGCCCATGAGCCTTGTATGACCTACGGTTAGTTTTAGGATGCCTTGGGACGTCTTCCCACCTCCTTGACGGCCACCCCTTGCTCCTATATAAGTAGATCCATCTAGTATCTTTTTCCTTGGGATTTGTTTAGTTAAAATTTAGCCATTGCAACTTCGTGTACTTCATTTGTGTCCAACGACCAGACCAAGACCGCTTCTGGATCCCCACCTTTATTAATACTTCATCTATATTCGCAATATTCGGATTGCATTATCATAATCTTGCTTGTTCTTCGATTGCGTGCAGGAATAGATCTTCGTGGTCAGGTTGATCATGCTTCCAGCATCATCAGTAACCTCGGGAGATTGGTTTAGCGATTGCTAAGGCGCAACGTCATGCATGTTTGTAGTCGGATCGTCAAAGTCGACTCCACCAAATCGATAGTTATCATCTCATCGAAAGATTGGTACCCTCGCCTCTATCAAGTGGTATCAAAGCTTGAGTCAATACCATTCTTCAAAAAAATTATCAAAAAATTGGCACAAACTTTTCCACAGGAAAGTTGGAGAGAAAGTTGTTGATATATCCTGCTTGGCTGTTGTTTCACATCATTATCTTTACGGCTATTGTGATCTTCGCTTATATTTTGCTGTCCAGAGCTACTTCATATCCTTTATTGATGCTAGTTGTGCTACGGCGTGACCTCATTAGTGTTTTAGGCTCGCGTCTCTAGTCCGGTCTAGCCTAGGAGCAGCATAGTAACGTCGTTGAGCGTTTATTCAACATTGCATCTCTGAATTGATTATTGCTAATCTTTTGCTACCATATATTTAATCCTTCCAAGGTCTACATATTTCTACACCGTGTATACATACGTTCCCTTGGCAATCGCTTTACTCAATCTTCAGAGTTATTTGACACCGCTGGTTGCCTGTCATCACCTGCTGCTTGGTGAGAACTTGTAAGATATTGATATTTGCTTTACTGTGAGCGCTTTACCACCACACCCTAGTAGTTCATAGGAACATTATTATTGAATTTTATTTCTTGTTTCTACTAATCATGACAAGGTCCAAAGATAGAAGTTCTTGGACGACGGATACATCTTCACCATCACGAGAGGTGGGACAACACACACAAGCATATGGTCAGGTTATCTCTTTACCATCATTTGAGGGTAGATTTAATCCTGCTATTTATCTAGCTTGGTAGCTTGAAGTAGAACAAGTTTTTACTCACCATGATTTTTCTAAACTTGAGAGAGTACGAGCTACCACTAGAGCATTTACTGGTCTTGCTTCTGTTTGGTGGAGTGTACATTGTAAGAAAAACATTGATAACCAACCCACAACTTGGAAAGTTTTGAAAGCTATAATGAGACAACAATTTCTTCCTCCTTACTATTGTCGTGAATTGCTTCGCAAATTGGAACAATTAAACAAGGCAGTAACACTGTTCATGCTTACTACCAAGAGTTCAAATCTTATATGCATCATTGTGACATAGAAGAATCTAAGGATGATACAATGAATAGATTTTTTGGTGGTTTGAACCATGATATTCGTGCAAGATTTCAGTATATTCCTCGTTGCATTACTGGTATGTATGTTCGTGTTTGTACCTTTGAGAGACAGATACAAGATGATGCATTGGGTGACTACAACAACTACTATTCCTGTTCATGCTCCCACCGCCGGTTGGTTCCTCCATCGTTGCACCTACTAGAGCAGCCCCACCTCAGATTGTAAGTGCGATATCATCTCAAGAGCATGGTATATTGTCAACGTCCGTACCTACATCAGCTACATCTTTGCGACAAGGTAAGAGTAAAGGTATTGATGATATAACTTCACATGAGAATGATGCATGCCTAGTTAACTTGAATGCATCATGTGTTGAGTTACCTGTTGATTTGAGCACACCACCTATTTTAGAGAATCTTGTTACTGTCATGAATGTGTCATGTGATCAAACAACTGAAATACCAATAATTTTGAGTGCACCCATTGAATTAACTGTTGATGCAAAAGAACCGATGTTTAATCATTTTGATATGACCTCTAATCTTGGTGATGATTCTATGTCCAATGACTTATTGCATGTTTTCTTATTTAAGCATGTTGTAGCATGTAAATTTGATGCAAGTAAGGTTTATTCATCAATATTGGGATGGTTTAATGATGAACATTGTCAATCTTTTGAAATGAATAAGAGCTTCACTTATATGTGCAAAGTGAGTTGCAATATTTTCATGCCTTCTACTTCTTGTGATAATTTTTTGGGTTTAGATTTTATGAACTATGAAAGTTATTGATGTATACATGTGTCATATGTGCAAAAATCAAGGGAAGTAAAAATGGATGACATATACATATACAACATGTACACCTTATCTCTTTTGTTAGCCACATTTCAGATTAAGCAACACCGAGGACGGCTTTGTTTTCAATAAGGGGAGGATGATGAGGACATGACTACCTTGGATATGACCAAAAATATTGCATACATATATATTTGTGAGGTGATTTCTAATGTAAACTATGCAATGATTTATTTATGTCATCCAGGACAAAAATACTTCAGAGACTTTTGTGCCATGTCTAATTGCAGGTGTATGGGACATTTGTACAATCCACATATGAAGATAAGGGAAAAAGAGAAGTATAGGTGCTGTTCAAAAAGTCCTCTCACGTCACTTTTGGGCCAAGAGAAGATAGAGTCCAAGTCTCTCACGTTCTGGATTCCGATTCGGACTGCACAGACATACCTGACTCAAAACGCCAATAACTTTTTCATACGGACTCTGAATTGAGTGATTCTTGTTTTTTTTTTTGAAAGTAGATTTCGTGCTCTTTCTAACACAATTGGATTCACCTTCAAATTCATCCGGAGCGTTGAGTTATGGATGAAACAATCTAACATTGCAGCAGAATCCGAGTCAAACTACAAGCCCAAAGGTGTTGCATCACCTCCACTTGGTCCCATGAGCCATGTACGACCTAGGGTTAGTTTAAGCTGCCTTGGGACGTCCTCCCACCTCCTTGGCCGCCACCCCTTGCTCCTATATAAGTAGATCCATCTAGTAGCTTTTTCCTTGGGATTCGTTTAGTTAAAAGTTAGCCATTGCAACTTCGTGTACTTTGTTTGTGTCTAACGACCAGACCAAGACCGTTTTCGAATCCCCACCTTTATCAATACTTCATCTATATTCGCAATATTAAGATTGCATTATCATATTCTTGCTTGTTCTTCGATTGCGTGCAGGAATAAACCTTCGTGGTCACGCTGATCGTGCTTCCAGCATCGTCAGTAACCTCGGCAGATTGGTTTAGCAATTGCTAAGGAACAACACCGTGCATGTTTTTAGTTGGATCGTCAAAGTCGACTCCACCAAATCGATAGTTATCATCTCATCGAAAGATCGGGACCCTCGCCTCTATCAATTTGTCTATTTGTGAACATGCAAACATTACTAGTGCTACAAGTCATAACAGCAAACCATTTACACAAATAGGGCATCAGAAGGTAAATTGCACATGAATTTTTTTGTACCCTAGAAGTAGATATGACTAACTATGTACTTGCTTAAGTAGCTATTTAAGTTCAGGCAAACATGTAATTCTATAAAACAGTAAGTATCAAACACATAGATATGCGCAGTCTCTAATAGGATTAATAGGCTATGATATTATGTAATCAGTAGCAAACTAAATTAATCCAAGCAAGATAATTGAACAATTTTGCAATCAGTGGCTAGCTAAAATTCTGAGAAGTAGGTAACTGAACTTACGCTAGCTCTTTATACAGGCACACTACAACTTCTTTTTTGCTTACAAGGTTCTACGAAGGAGTCAATGGCATCAATTGCTTAGATACGTAGTCCCAATACTTCTTTCTTCCCACACTACATTGGTAAGTCGAATGGTTAATCTGATAAGATGGTGTGTCCTTGATATGTTATATGAGGACGGGTTGTCATACTAGTTGTAGCAACACACTAGCTTTTATTGTATATTTCATGCGATTAAATTTGGGATATCAAGATCTAAGCAATCTACAATAGGATGAAAAGACTGGCAGCCTTCACATTATTGGCGAACTCAGTTCATAGGAACAAGCAATTCAACCATTCCGTTGGTAAATCAAAAGCGTCACTGGAATATTCTTTACTACCCCAATCATATACGCAAAAGGGGGCGGCGCTGCCGTAGGGGCTTGTATGAGCGGCCGCCTTGGGTGGCTGGAAAGTGCGCACCTAGTTTGAGTCGTCCAGGTTGGCCCAGCGCACGAGCAGATAATGGAAAAAATGAAGAAAAATATTTCAATTCGGATGAGCCAATTTCGTAAGTGCAAGGCAGGCCCTATAGTAGGCCGCGGCCTAAACGAGCGCTTCCCATATCGATCGACAACAGGGAAACCTCCCAATTCGTTTGCTCCAACCTCTAGTCTGGTTTGCTCCTAACCTAGCCGCCACTAGACAAACTGACATAGCTCTTCTTTGCGCCCTCATTGGACGCTGGTCACCGGGCTTCAAGTGAATGGAAGGACAAGAAGATGAAGATCCAACCCTGGGTGTCACCTACGTGGGACGCAACGGTGTCAGCACATGCATGGCATCGAGCTTGTGCAAACAGACAATCTTAGATTGCAAGAGCAGCATGCGCAGCGAGCAGGTACATCACATCCCTGATTATATCTAATTCAACTGTTCAAATTCTGGCCATTAGTTAAACCTGATGGTTTTAGAAAACTGTTTGTATGTAGGGAATCTACAAGAAAATGAAACCAATTTCTGCTTATTTTATAACTCCCCCAATCAATATTGAACTTACTGAACCTGACATGTCTAATCAAGTTTCCAATGCAAACATACAAGCTCATGTTGTTCTTGAGCCCGAAATGTCTAATGAACAGACTAGTAACGAAGGATTTGATGCAAACATTTTACATGCTCCTGGTGATGAACATATAGTGTAAGGTGTAGGATATGGATTACTCTCGATCAAGGTAGCTACAGAGTGGATCGACAGAATTATCTCAGGTACACGATCTAGGGTTACAAGAATGGGGAATTGCGAGTGGGTAGCCGCCGTAGCCGTTTCTGCCTGATCCTCTAGATAGGTCGCTCACTAGTGCCGCTGCCTTAAGTAGTCGTGGCCGTGGGTTGGAGTCACTGTGTCCACGCCGGCCCAGTGACACACGTGTTGGGCCGCCTGTTCCTCTTGGGCCTTGGGCTTGGTGGCAAGCTGGTCGAGCCACCAATGCCTGGATCATCCATGTTAGCACGCCCGCTAGAGACTGCTGGTGTAGGGGCGCTGACATCCCCCTCCTTGCGAGGAGGCTTGCCCCCAAGCCTCTGCAGCCGGGAACCTGGCTTGGAGAGCCAACTTGTCCTCCCAGGTGTCTTGTAGGGCTGACGTATCGGACCAACGAATGAGCACTTGCTCAATCATCGATCCGTTCTTCCGTCACCACCTCTGCTGTAAGACTGCAATAGGAACCGCCAGTATATCAGAATGAGCTGGTAGGGTAACAGAAGCTGTCGTACCCGGGGTGAGGCAATGGCGCAGTTGTGAAACATGGAACACAGGATGCACTTTGGAGTGCATTGGGAGGTCCAGCTTGTATGCAACCTCGTTGATTTTAGCAGTAATCTTGAAAGGCCCAAAGAATTGAATGATAACTTGTGGTTGGCGCGGCGAGCCACCGAAGTCTGGATGTATGGCTGCAACTTGAGGTACATCGAGTCCCCCACTAAGAATGCCCGAGGGGATCGCTTTTTGTCTGCCTGGGCCTTCATATGCTGCTGCGTGTGGTGAAGGTATTGCTGGAGTAGATCTTGAATAACTACTCTCTCGTCAAGCCACACTTGCAAAGTAGGAACTGTGCATTCACTGGCTGCTGTAATCCCCCAATGACGTGGTTCGTGGCCAAACATCGCCTTGAAGGGTGACATACCGATGCTGGAGTGGAAGGAGGAGTTGCACCAGAATTGAGCTAGGGGTGTCTAGTGGCTACAGCGTTGAGGGCATGCATGCACAAAGCAGCGAAGATAAGTTTCCACGCACTGATTGACGCGCTCTATCTGGCCATCCGTTTGGGGGTGATTAGCGGTGCTCATTCTTAACTCTGTTCCTGCATGCTTGAACAGTTCTCTCCAAAACAGACTAGTGAACGCTGGATCACGGTCAGAGACAATCGCGCTTGGGAATCCATGTACTTGGTAGATGTTGTGCATATAAAGCAGGGCCACCTTGGACGCCGTGTAGGGGTGTGCCAGAGGAATGAAGTGGACAAACTTAGTGCGCTTATCAACAATTACCCAGAGACAGTTGAACTTGCCAGATTGAGGAAGACCGTCGACGAAGTCCATAGAAATCATCTCCCAGGGCTGTTGCGGGATGGGCAAGGGTTCCAGGAGCCCCGGCGATGCTGATTGGTCAGGCTTGGCCTGCTAACAAGTGGGACAGCAGCGCACGTATTGCTGAACATGAATCTTCATCTTTGGCCACGCGAAGAGACGGCGAACTTGCCGAAATGTAGCTGGGAAACCGGAGTGGCCACCCATAGGGCTGTCGTGGAAAGCCGCCAGAATCTATTGCTGCAAAGAAGTCAAACCTCCCAACCAAATGCGTCCCCTGAATCTCAAAATGACATTCTGGAGTGTGAAACGACCTTTTGGATCTTCGCGTATGGCCAATTGTGCGAGCAGCTTCTGGGCTTGCGGGTTACAATTGTAGCTGTTGACGACGTCTTGGAGCCAACTAGGGCGGCACGAAGTGACGGTGAACAGTGTTGCTGGTGAATTGGCACGCGACAACACGTCAGCCGCTGTGTTCTCAGTCCCTTTCTTGTATCTGATGATGTAATGAAGGCCGAGTAGCTTGGTAAACGCCCGCTGCTGCCAGGGTGTAGTGAGACACTGCTCTTCGAGATGGCCTAAGCTCTTCTGGTCTGTGTGGATGACGAATTCATTGTGCTGCAAGTACGGTCGCCATTGATCTACCACGACGACAATAGCCAGATACTCCTTCTCATAGGTGGAGAGCCCTTGGTAACGAGGGCTTAAGCTTTTGCTCATGTACGCAATAGGGTGGCCCTCTTGCTGCAGCACTGCCCCAATCCCTCGATCACACACATCTGTTTTGATGACAAATAGCCAGCTGAAGTCTGGCAGGGCAAGAACTGGCGCAGAAATGAGTTGCTGCTTTAACAAAGTGAAAGCTTGCTCTGTGTTGTCTGTCCAAACAAATGGATTCCCCTTCTTCAGCAGATTGAACAGGGGACGGGCGATGATCCAGAAACCACGAACAAGTCTGTGGTAATACCCCGCGAGACCCAGGAAACGACACACTTCCTTGGCATCCTGAGGTACGGGCCATGCTTGAACTTCTTGGATCTTGCTCGGGTCCGTGGATACCCCCTTGTCACTGATCACGTGCCCGAGATAGGCGAGTTGTTTTTGTCTGAACTCACACTTTGCTAGCTTCACTTTCCATTGATCGCGTTGCAGCAGTGTCAGCACTTGCCTGAGATGATCCAAGTGCTCTTCCCACGTTTTGTTGAAAACCAGAATGTCGTCAAAGAACAGGAGTACACATTGATGCAGCAGGGGGTGAAACGTGTTTGTCATGGCCCCTATGAAGGTAGGTGGCCCCCCTGCGAGTCTGAACGATAAGACCTTTAACTCGTAATGACCCGTGTGTGTTTGAAAGGCTGTCTTGTATACTTCCCCCTCTGCAAGACGTATCTGATGATACCCTGCCCTTAGATCGAGCTTGGAGAACCAGGCTGCTCCATGCAGCTCATCCAATAACTCTTCGATGATAGGCACCGGGAACTTGCTGACACACGTCATTGCGTTAAGGTGCCTGTAATCGACGCATAGGCGCCATGTGCCATCCTTCTTTTTGACTAAAATGACGGGAGAGGAGAAACTGTTGGCGCTGCGTTGTATCACTCCTGAATTCAATAACTCTTCGACTTGTCTCTCAATTTCCGACTTGAGCTCTGGTTTGTGTCTGTACGGTCGTATGTTCACTGGCTGAGCACCTGGCATTAGCGGAATCTTATGGTCACAAGCACGACGCGGTGGCAGCCCCTCAGGGTCCCCAAATACATCCTTGAACTCATCCAATATGCACTGTAAATCTAGTGGTGTGCTGGGTGCAGTAGGGCAATCCTCTGATATTGGGTAAAGAAGAACCATATGCAGCAGAGAGCCTTGACGACACATGTTCTGTAGCTGCAGGCTGCTGATCAGATGACAATCTGTAGTGTTCGCCTCGTGGCCGAACAGACGAGCTGAACCCAGGGGAGTTGGAATTTGAATGACCTTGTTCTTCCAATCAACGGTCATCGGACTATGCATCTCTAGCCAATCCATACTGAGGATAGCATCATAAGTGCCCAGAGGGAGGATCTTCATCTCGGTGACGAATTCTTGACCCTGAGATGCCCACTTGCAGGCTGGCAGAACTGCAGAACATGTGAGTTCGCCATCGTCCGAGACGCGGACACGGCAGTGTTGCTACAGAGGCACGACTCCCGACAGCTGTTGCGCCAACGCTTGGTTGATGAATGAGGTGGAACTACCGCTATCCACCAACAACAGAACCTCGCGGCCTTGAATGGTTGCCAGCAGCTGGAAAGCCTTCGACGAGACGGTGCCATCAAGAGCCGACCGTGATATGGCCATCACGGTGTCACTCGGCCCTGCGCCCTCGCTTGGTGGTGGCGACGCCGAAGAGTTCAAGCATCTCCTCAATGACGTGTAGCTGGACCGATGTTGGGCAGACATGGTCGTGGCCCCAACACTCACCGCACTTGAAGCACAGTCCATGAGCGCGTCGGTAGTCACGCATCGCCTTGACTTTGCTGTTGTCAGCGCGCGCGGCATCAGTACCGCGATGATCGGTGGCTGTCGAGGAAGAGGACGCCACTTCCGCCCGCGTTGGTGGTGGCGGCAGGGGAAGCGCCACTCCCCCGCGCACAGGGGGATCGTGCAAAAGGCGTGTGATGGACGCCGCACCATCGACCACTTCCTCTTGCAGGAGCGCCAGCGCACATGCCGTGTCCAGGTCCGGCGGCTTCTGAACCAAGACCACGGCGCGAATGTCCTTCCGGAGTCCCTCAACAAAACGAGTGATAAAATAGAATGGGTGAATCGTGTCAGAATACGAACTAAGATGATTAATAATGGACTCAAATTGCTCAATCTAATCTGCGACTGTTGTGGTTTGCCGCATAGTGTAAAACTGCCGGATCAGCGTTTGGTGGCGATCGCAACCAAAACGCGTAAACAACAGAGTGGTGAAGGACTCCCAATCAAACTCCGCGAGCCGCTTCTGGATGGATTGCAGCCAGATGGATGCGGAACCCAAAAAATTCAACGCTGCCATGGGTACCCAGAAAGATGGAAGAATTCCAAACATGGTAAAGTACTGCTCGCAAAGAGTTTTCCATAGTTTGGGATTGTCACCCGTGAACTGCGGAAACTGGATGGACGGATGCGCCTGGCCCAGTCCGCTGAGCAACTGACTCGCGTGGGCGAACGGTGAGAGAGCGAGGGGTGACAGGGGGGGCGTCGTACTGACCGTTTGCCGGGAGTGGCGGCGGCATCTGGACCGACGCCGCGGGCAGCCCCCGTGAGATGTTGAAGACGTCGTGGCCAACGGGCCCTTGAAGCAGAGACGCCGCGCCAGACGCGGTCCCAGTGTGGGCCCCGGTCGTCGCAGGCGGTACGGTGTTCGGAGGGAGCGCCTGATTCGTCGCGGCCTCCGGTCGTGGTGGCAGAGCGATCTGTAGGGCCGCCACCGCATCGGACAGGTCGACGACGAGCCGCTCGAGATCGGGGCGCCACGGCACGAGATCGTCGATCTTGGAGTTGGATGCGTGGATAGCTGCAGTGTGCTCCTTGAGGGTCGTCTCCAGCCGCTCCAGGAAGGACTGGATGGATGGATCCATGGCCGTGAGGTGAGCTCGACCTTGGCACAGAGATCGGGTCTCGATGAACTGAGCCGAACCGACACTGTGGAAGGGGGTGGGGATGGTCTCTGATACCAGATGTAAGGTGTAGGATATGGATTGCTCTCGATCAAGGTAGCTACAGAGTGGATCGACAGAATTATCTCAGGTACACGATCTAGGGTTACAAGAATGGGGAATTGCGAGTGGGTAGCCGCCGTAGCCGTTTCTTCCTGATCCTCTGGATAGGTCGCTCGCTGGTGCCGCTGCCTTAAGTTGTCGTGGCCGTGGGTTGGAGTCATTGCGTCCACGCCGGCCCAGTGACGCGCGTGTTGGGCCGCCTGTTCCTCTTGGGCCTTGGGCTTGGTGGCGAGCTGGTCGAGCCACCAGTGCCTAGATCATCCATGTCAGCACACCCGCTGGAGACTGCTGGTGTAGGGGCGCTGACATATAGTGTCTAATGAGGGATCTAATGCAAGCATTTTGCAAGCTCCCATTGAAGGATTTAGTGTCTAATGATGATCTGCTATGTTGAGAGAGAGAGAGAGAGAGATTTTGTAGGAATTAATGGCAAGCAAATTATAGTAAATTTTCATGGCTTGAGGAAACATCGAGGCCATCTACCACAACGTCCCGGTATCTTGAAAACCTAGCATAAATAATTTTCTAATATGTTGTTTCAAACTATTGGCATACTTGTGCAAGATAGATATATTGATATGCAGTTTGCGCACTAGTTATAGGTGCAATTAGACTTGGATATTTTTGGCCAGAGAACGAATAATTCAAGTAGGTACAGTCCATGTTAGTAGTCGTTGTCCACCATGTTGTTTTTTTGTGTTTTTTGGTGCTGACACCATCTAGTGGTTTATAATCTGGAACTACTTTGGATCATTAGATGGTTTTCAAAGTGCATGTAGGTTCACATTTCCCAAGTTATGTTGATTTTCGCAGTGAAAGTGCCGTCGTATTTTTAAGTTAAAATTTTCCCTGGTAACTTGAATTCGTGGATCCACCACTGCACAAAAATCATACATGCATGCCAGTATGAATTACCTGAAATACAGGGACTTACGCTAGCTCTTTATACAGGCTCACTGCAGCTCTGCTTGCGCTTGGGATGTTCCATGTACAGATCCATGTTACCACTTGTTTGGATGTGCAGGCCCTGTGCTCCTTGCATCCCCCTCTGCAATTTTGGCACGACGAATGGTTGATCAAATGAGAGGAATCGACCTTGCTATTGTACCGGAGGATAGGTACTTACAAGGTTATAACAGCATGCATGATGTGTACCAGATCCCATAGCGCCATCATGCTTCGCTAAAAAAATGGTTTTGCTTGTTTCAGATGATATCTCCAGAAGAAATAAGAGTTAAAGTCAGAGTTGCATAGGTGTGTAAGCTAAGAGAGCAGTAAAAGGATACCCAAACATCGTCGGAACACTGCACATGGGAGTGATATGTGGATACCTAGTTCATACCGGCGTTTGGGCATGCTCGCCTAGAGTGCGGGTCACTTCAGAGCCGTTGGGGGTGATGCGCTGGCGTTGGCTGGCTGCATACAAATGCATATCTTGAGCGGCAGCAGAGCGCTACGATGCAGTGAAGCACCAACGGCCTTGAGGGGTGGAGGTTGATGATGTGCTTGGTGAAGTAGCCCCAATGAGGTGGGAGACGGCGTCGGTGAAGAGCACCTGATGTGGTGGAAGTCGGTGTCTGTGAGGCAACTACGACCGACATTCTCGGTGGACCACCCGGTGCGGTGTACGAGGGCGTAGATGAGGTAGCTCCGGTGCGGTGGCAAAGTGCGATCATCATCTTCGTCGTCGTCATTCGGCACAGAGGCGGGGAAAGAGGCGAGACGAGGGGCGATTCGAATTTTGCTTGGGTTGGCGGCGAATTAGGGATTTTAGCGCTCTGGGCGCAGAAGGGGATGGGGGAGAAGGGAGATTTTGCAGGGCTGGAATTGGGTCCGCCAGATATTTCAATCCAAAGCATGGAAGCGCGGACTTTTTTTGTCGTCCTTCATTTTTTCTGGGGGAGAGGGAGGGTGTGGGTGCTAGCGTGTGTACGACACACGCTACCACCACGACACGACCATGGTCTACCTGTTGTGGCTACATTAGAGAATGCAAATGAATCCTCTTTCATTGGCAAACGAATCTGTATGTATTACCATGACCATTTTTTCCTTGCAAATAATTAGACCTTCAAAACAAGATGCTAGTATAAATTAATTAGAAGAGTTCTTTGAATTAGAGTGTGTTTGTCACATGGCGATCTCCAATTCTAACATGGATTTCGCATTTCACGGTGTCCATGCTACTTTCTTAATTCAAATTCATATGTATACGATGAACACAATGGTAGTGAGAAAACTTTGGATGGATTCAAGCATATGACCACACACATACAAAATAGCACAACAATCGAGTCAATATAAACTTTTGCAAACCTAGTATGGCATGAATTCGAAATAATTACGAAAGCCATATGCATGGTCCTCAATTCAAACCGCACAATGTATAGTAAATCGAAACATCAATATTAAGTATAGTACTATCTACATTCAAATGTTGTTTTTAGCCCCCCCCCCTTCAGCACACACGCTACATACTTCCTCTATCGATCAATCTTCCTCTCCTAACCACCGTACAGAGCTATTGGTTTCTGACACACGCTCATTGTTTCTCTCCATGTTTTGATCTCTAACTCTCTCAAAACACAACCCCCCTTTTCCACTCTGTCAACAAATGTATCTCTCTCACACACTCGCCATTGCACTCCATGTTGAGTTCTCCCTCTCTCCCTCCCACCCTCTCTCACTAGATACATGCATTGCCTATCTAGACCCACCCTCTTGCGCGATCGCACGCACATTGTCTATCTAGGTCACTCTCTTGAGACCATCTCTCTCTTTCTTCCGCACGGTGGCCCACACTCGCTCAATCTCTCTCTCTCTCTCTCTCTCTCTCTCTCTCTCTCTCTTTATCTAAGTCTTATTAACCTCGCTTTCTCTCACACACAAACGATATATCTCCCTGTTCGGGCCTCGACCGATACGCTCTATACTCTCTCATGCAGATTGTCTATCTAGGCCAGTCTCTCCATGCCGCCCCACTATTTCGACCTCATGGCAGCCCACGCTCGCTCAATCTCTCTCTCTCTCTATCTCTATCTCTTTATGTATGTCTCAACTGACCTCACTCTTCTCACACAAAAACGATATATCTCCATGTTTGGTCCCAATTCGACATATTCATATTGTACCAGCAAGATGCCCATGCATTGCACGGAACATCTAGATGCAATCATATGATTAGTTTATCTTGTGGGTGAAAGTGCAACTATCCCTGGGTGGTTTTGGTAATTCCTAACAACATATAACTCATTGAGCTAATGCTACTTAAAGATAATCATTTCAGGAAAGCTTAGTGATTGGCATGGCATGGATGAGAAAAGTGGATCCCTCAAAATTCTAAGTACAAAGAATTGGCTCAAGCTCAAAGCTCAAGACTCTACATCTTTTCAATTTAAGTGATCCAAGATCACATTGAGTCCATAGGAAAAGCCAATACTATTAACAGGGGATGAGGTGTTGCCTAATGGCTTACTTGCTCAAAGTGCTTAGTGATATGCTCCAAAAGCCCTCAACTACTTTCTCACATCCACATATGTCCCAAACCAAAAGTCAAACTCGGCCCCACTGAAACTTTCTATCCGGCGCCACCGAGTTCTGTTGACATAGCCACTGCCAGAAACCCTAGTCTTTTCGGTCTCACCGATAGGGATCTCGGTCTCACCGAGATGGGATTGTAATATCTCTGTTTCCCTTTGTAACGTTTCGGTCAAACCGAGATGAGCGATCGGTCCCACCGAGATTGCAATGCAAAATCTCTGTGTCCCTTTCGTAATGTTTCGGTCCAACCGAGATGAGCGAATCGGTCCCACCGAGTTTGCCTGACCAACTCTCTGTTAGTCCATTACCAAAATCGGTTCCATCGAGTTTAGGTAATTGGTCTCACCGAGATTACGTTATGCCCTAACCCTAACAAAATTGGTCCCACCGAGTTGACATGTTGGTCCCACAGAAAATCCTAACGTTCACATTTTGAACTAAATCGGTCTGACCGAGTTTCATGATTCGGTCCCACCGAGTTTGTTGATTTGTGTGTAATGGTTAGACTTTGTGTGGAGGCTATTTATACCCCTCCACCCACTCTTCATTCATGAAGAGAGCCATCAGAACATGCCTACACTTCCAACACATATTTTCTGAGAGAGAACCACCTACACTTGTGTTGAGGTCAAGATATTCCATTCCAACCACATAAATCTTGATCTCTAGCCTTCCACAAGTTGCTTTCCACTCAAATCATCTTTCCACCAAATCAAAATCCTGTGAGAGAGAGTTGAGTGTTGGGGAGACTATCATTTGAAGCACAAGAGCAAAGAGTCCATCATCAACATACCATTTGTTACCTCTTGGAGAGTGGCGTCTCCTAGATTGGTTAGGTGTCACTTGGGAGCCTCCGTCAAGATTGTGGAGTTGAACCAAGGAGTTTGTAAGGGCAAGGAGATTGCCTACTTCGTGAAGATCTACCCGAGTGAGGCAAGTCCTTCGTGGGCGACGGCCATGGTGGGATAGACAAGGTTGCTTCTTCATGGACCCTTCGTGGGTGGAGCCCTCCGTGGACTCGCGCAACCGTTACCCTTCGTGGGTTGAAGTCTCCATCAACATGGATGTACGATAGCACCACCTATCGGAACCACGCCAAAAATCTCCGTGTCTCCAATTGCGTTTGCATACTCCAAACTCCTCCCTTTACCTTCATATGCAATTGTTTTACTTTCCGCTGCTATACTCTTAGAATTGCATGTGTAGGTTGATTGCTTGATTTGTGCTAAGTTGCTAAAATCTGCCTAGAACTAAAATTGGGAAAAGGCTAGATTTTTATTTGGTCAAGTAGTCTAATCACCCCCCTCTAGACATACTTTCGATCCTACAAGTGGTATCAGAGCTTTGGTCTCCATTTGCTTTGATTTCCATAGCTTTTGGTGGTCATAGCCTTGGTTTCGCAACCTAGGAGAGTATGGCGTCTAGCGAGAGAAATTACCACCATAGAGGTCCTTACTTTGATGGTACAAATTTTGCTAGTTGGAAGCATAAGATGAAAATGCATATTCTTGGACATAACCCCGCCATTTGGGCTATTGTGTGTATTGGCTTGCAAGGTGAATTCTTCGATGGGAGAGAACCAAACTGTGAAGCTACCGCGGAAGAGTTGAAGATGCTACAATACAATGCTCAAGCTTGTGATATTCTTTGCAATGGAGTATGCCTTGAAGAATTTGACAAAATCAGCCGTCTTGAGAATGCAAAGGAAATTTAGGATACTTTGATTGATATGCACGAAGGTACTGAATCTGTCAAGGAATCCAAATTGGATGTGCTTCAAAGTCATCTTGACAAGTTCAAAATGAAGGATGGTGAAGGCATCGCTGAAATGTACTCTAGGCTTGCTCTCATCACAAATGAGATTGCTGGCTTAGGAAGTGAAGAGATGACCGATAGATTCACCATCAAGAAGATCCTAAGCCTTGGATGGAAAATATGATACCGTGTGCACATTGATCCAAATGATGCCCAATTACAAAGATCTCAAGCCAACAGAAGTTATTGGAAGAATTGTTGCTCATGAGATGTCAGTCAAGGATAAGGAAGAGCTTCACAACAAGTCAAGTGGTGCTTACAAAGCCTCGTGTGATGCTCCCACATCATCAAGTGAGAAGCAAACCTTCAATGAAGAATTGAGTCTAATGGTGAAGAACTTCAACAAGTTCTACAAGAGTAGAAGCAAGGAAAGAAGTTCCAAGTCAAGGTCCTACAATGACAAAAGATCTTCTAGTCGTGAGCGTAATTGCTACAATTCTGGAAGACCCGGACACTACTCAAATGAATGTACAACCCCTACAAAAGAAGAGAAGATTCTCCCAAAAGAAGGAGTCGAAGAGAAGAATCACCATCAAGAGAGATAAGGAGTAGAGATGATCATTATGAATGAAGACCCTCTCGGTGAAGCAAGGACTCAGAAAGGAAGGACAAGTCATCAAGGAGATACACAAAAAGAAGACATCAAGCTCATGTTGGTGAATGGGTATCCGCTTCCGACTCCGACAATCACTCCGAAAGAAGTTATCACTCCGACTCCGAATATACTCAAGATGAAGGTGTTGCCGGACTAGCACTTGTGACAACCAACTCCTTCGACATATTTGACTCACCAAATGAACGAATTGGGAGATGCTTCAGGCTAAAGGTCCAAAGGTAACACACCCCGAGTATGTTGATTTCAATAGTGATGAAGATGATTTGCTAGGAGATGATGATTTACTTGTTGACAACTCTAGTTATGAAAACTATGATGAGCTTGCTATTAATCATGATAATCAAGATAAAACGAACAAAGATGATAAGAAGGATATTGAGCGCCTAACTGAAGAACTAAACACTCTTAAGTTAGCTCATGAAACTACCTTGGAAGATCATCGAGAACTTTTAAAGACTCATGATAAGCTACGCTTTGAAAAGCTCAACCTTGAGCAATAACATGAGTTTTTAAAGGCAATCAATGATGATCTTCGCAAGAAAAGTTCTTCTTACATTTCCAAGAGTTTAATCTTGTCTACTTACATGCCACAAGTTAAATGTAGCAACAAGAACAAGAAAGATTCTTCATCTAGTAGTAACAACAATCATGCTAAATCCAATGTTGTTGCTGCTAGTAGCTCTCTTGACTCCACTAATGATTCTCTTAGCCAAGTTACACTTGAGCAAGAAAATAGCTTATTGAAGGGAATTATAGAGAAAGGTGTTTACAAGAGCCTTGCCGGAAGTAAGCAATTTGAGGAAATTGTATGCAAGCAAGGAAGACACCGGAAGAATCAAGGTGTTGGTTTTGAAAGAAAGTTCAATGCCAATGGAGTTGAGTGGGAAGAAGATCAATACCCCAAGATGAAGTTTGTTCCTCAAAAAGAGAAGTATGATCCTACTTCTTTCAAAGGAACACAATCTCAAGTTGATCTTCCACCACAAGACCACAAGCTAAAAGGCAAGGACAAGCTTCAAGAGGAGATTGATGCATTTGAAGAGGCTCCTAAGGCCTTGGTCAAGTGGGTTCCCAAGACTACATCAAGTTCTACATCAAGTACGACTACACCTCCAAGGATTCCCATCAAGATGGTGTGGATCCCGAAGAAGAAGAACTAGAGAGTTCTTGAGGGTGACTCCGCCAACATACTTCACTCATATCATTTTGGTGAGGACAAGTGCAAACAACTTTCGTATCTTGCACTAGTTCAAGGAGTCACAAATCCTCTTGTTGGTAAGACAAGGGACAAGGTAACCTAATGCTTCCATGGACATCATCTTGTGTTCACATCCTCCTATGTCTATGGATATCCTTGTTTGTTCCTTGTGGGACTAACCCATGTAGGTATTGAAAGTGCAACTCACTCCAAAGGATTGCTCCGAATGATCTACATCAACATTGAGCATCCACATCTTCAACACCTACATGAAGTCATCATCGACAAAACCCAAGGTTAGTTGATCCCTCTTAGGGGGGATATCACATCTAGGGGGAGCTTTACTCTAATCAATTGAGCTAAAGCAACTCTAATGGTGTGAACACAACAATGCTTTATGTAAAAGTGGTAACCCCGCTTGTTTTTAAATGATGAGTATGACCTATGATCAAATGTTCTCATTTGACTCCTAAGTCAATATACTCATATATAGATGACCTAGTCATCGCCAATTGCTTGATAGATGCTAGAGTGTTTGTGCATGCTTTGTCACATATTTCTTTTGCCATCTTATTGTGTGAGCATGTTGGTTGCATATTTTACTCATTCGAGGACATCCATTTGTTGCTTTGATTGTTTAGCCTTTTTCTCTTTTGCCAAATGGATGGACAAGAATGCCTGAGAACTCTCTCTAGCTATCTATGCTTTTCTCGTCTCAAACTCTATTCATGCTACGTCACAAAGTTTGAACAAGTCAGATTTGAACCACTCTGTGTGAGGAGCACTCAGAGTTCCCGATTCGTCATAGAATTAAACTTCCAAAACCTCTTTGTGTATTTCGGTCTGACCGATTCATCCTTTTCGGTCCTACCGAGATCACTTAGTGGATCTAGGTTTTCAATCTTGGTGCAACCGATTAGAACCTTTCGGTCACACTGAGTTACAGTAACTGCCTGCAGTTTTGCATCTCGGTGCCACCGAGTTGTTCCACTCAGTCACACCGACAGGGTCAGGTTATATATACTGACGGGCCAAAATTTGGAATTTTTTCAGAAACCCTTCGCCCGCGCATAACTTACTCTGCCTCCTCGGGTCTCCGGATCATCCTCTCGCCGTCAGCGACCTCCCGCTGCTGGTCTCCGCCGCCGTCAACGGCAATCTGCCCTGCCGTTGCTGCCATAGCAAGTTCGTCGCCGAACTAGGGTATGAACTTGATCTTTGTGCTAATCCATTACTCTGATTCTTCACACATTGCTTTGCCATGATTCTTGCCACGAATGAAATCATCCTGTCCAGCGAAAACGTCCTGTAGATTAGTTTTGATTTGAAAATTTAGGGTTAGGTCTCCGCCGAATTCATCTTGGACCGACCGAGTTGTAGAAATCGGTCTCACCGATTTGGCTTAGGCCATTGCACATGCGTTTTTGGTCTGACCGAAAATTGCAAATCGGTATGACCGAGTTCAATTCTCTAAACCCTAGCAGTGTCGGTGCCACCGAACTGTGACTCGGTCTGACCGAGTTCACTAGTTTAGGTTCCAAAAAATGCTTCGGTATCACCGAGTTTACAAATCGGTAGATCCGAAATGCTTTCTATGAAGAACTAAAACTAAGTTTTTGGGTCAATTATTTTGCAAAACTCCTGTACTTTGTGATGCTCATCTACTCTACCTCATCTATAATCTATTCACAGGGTCTGCTGACAGTTTGCTTGCAAGATGTCTGACCAAAGTGACAGCCATAACAAGTCTGAGGAGCAGGTTCAACTGAGTGAGGGCACTAGTCCCTCCAGTTCTTCTGATGATGGCAGCAGGAGCACACCAAGTAACTTGCCAAAGGTAGCTACCAGGATGAGGAAGAAGAGAACTTCTGATTCAGAGGATGAAGATTATGTGGCTATTGAGGATGAGGCCACTTCAAAGAAAAAGGTGTTGAAAAAGGAGTATGGCTCAGCTGCTACAGTCAAGCCAGGGATGCATAAGAAGGCACTAGCAAAAAGAGTCCCCATGTCTAAGGCCAGAGCATCCACTGTTGAAACCTCAAAGCCAACTGAGAGGCTGCTGGAGAAGGGAAGAAAAGGAAGGAAAGGGTCAAGAAGACCACTGCCAGAGTGCTTGGCAAATCATCAATTATGAGAGATGAAGAAGAAGAAAAAGAGGATGCTGCACCAGCTCCTAAGGCTCAAAAGCTCATGGGAGATGCAATCAGATCAGGGGCTGCTCCATCTAAGCCCAAAGCTGCTCCCAAGGCTGCTGCTCCAGCTCAGAAGCCTAAACCCAAGAGAAGCACTAGAAACATTCCTGCTGAGGAGAAAAACAAGGCCCCAGTGCCTGAAGCTGTTGAAGAAGAAGATGCCTCAGTTGTGTTGAGGAAGCTGAAACCTAAGATCCCTGACCATAATGATGCTCACCCTGTGGCAGAAAACATGAAAATCAGGAGGGATACGGGACTGAGGTTATGGAGACAGTCTGATCCATATGCTGTCAGGAGGAGGACTGCTGTGGACTACATGTTTCACACCAAGGAACAGCAAGATTTTTATGAGACAGTGTTGCTTGACAAGAAGCCCATTGTGTGTGACATGAAATGGGTTGACTGAGAATACATTCAAGAGAATGAAGATCACTATCCAGGTGTATATGATAGCTTCAAGGCATGTGGAGTTGATGCCTTTGTGGCCCAGAAGCTCACCAAGTGGAACGATGAGCTGATCATGCAGTTCTACTCCACTGCCCATTTCTATCTAGATGGGAAGATTGTTTGGATGTCTGAGGGTACCAGGTACCAATCTTCTGTTGATGAATGGGCTAAGTTGATCAATGCCCCTGCAGAGCATGAACATGACTTGGATGTTTATGATGAGAAGAAGAAAGACCACAACACAATGGCCAACATGTACAGAGAGATCCTAGATGCTGCTTTGGATACACATAAGTTTGGATCGGTCCAGTACTTGTTGTCTGGTCTGCCTACCGTAAACTGGATTCTAAGGCACACACTGCTACACAAGATGATCAATGGACATGCTATAAACTTGCTGCACATATTTGATGTCCCACAGAAGTTCAAGGTCATGAGTTTGATTGTTGAGACAATCAAGAGGACTGCTGCTGACCAGAAGAGAAGCTGTGGGTATGCCCCACAAATTCATGAGCTCATCAACTCAAAGATGGGCACAGGAACATATCTTTTGGATAAGGAGCACCTGCCTATATACCCTGAATTTAAAGACAACACTGTGGTGATGGATGAAAATGAACCATCTTCAGCTCAAGCACATGAAAAGAGAGAGAAGGCAAGGGCAGAGAAAGCTGCAAAGATACCAACTATAGAAGAGGCATCTCAGGTATTCTTGAAGAGCAAGCAAGACCAGCTTGGATATCTGATCCAATCCACCCTGAGGATTGAGCAGGGCATGGCCACCCTGACTAAGAACCAGGAGAGTTTGGAGAGGATTGTTGAGCAGAAGTTCTATGATCTGGATGTCAAGGTAACTGAGATCCAAACTGCAGTTGAGCAGCTACAGGAGGAAGCAGAGGAGAAGAAGGGCAAGTCTACTACTGATGCTTTCAAGCGAGTGCCACGAGGTCCAAGGTCTGCTGCAGTGCCCGTGACAGACACTCGAGCTTCAGTGTCAGCACCAGCAGGCACAGCTCCCGTGCCAGCTCCAGCACCCACTCCATCAGCTCCAACTACTTCATCGGAAGCCTTCGTCCTTGGAGTTCTCTCTACACCACCTCCCGAAGATCAAGCCTGAGAGTCATTTAGCACTATGCATTTTTGAACTTTTTGGTAACTTGTTGCCAAAGGGGGAGAAAAATGTATAGATCATAGGCTTCGAGAGAGAGTGTTTCTTTTTTATCTCTCTTGCTAGTTTTTGGTTGAACTTCTTCATTGAGTACTTGTGTGAGATACTTTATGTCCTTGTGAGATACTTATATGATCATGTGTTTGATCATATGCTACCCTTAATGTTTGGTTGAATGATGCTATCCTTTATATTCCATATATGATCATTCACTTGCTTGGTGATGAGTGCATGCTTTTAATCTCTATCATTTTGAGCGCTCCACCAAGATGTATGTTACATGGAAGAGTAACCCATGATCCTAATCGATTGTGCATTTGCATTCAAAAGCAAATTTTAAATAATGCACAAATTTAGGGGGAGCTCTTGCTTATCACATACTTCTCAAAGCGACGATGTTTTTTTTATCTTATAATCATTTGTCGAAGCTTTGATCTATATGTTGTCATCAGTTACCAAAAAGGGGGAGATTGAAAGTGCAACTATCCCTGGGTGGTTTTGGTAATTACTAACAACATATAACTCATTGAGCTAATTCTACTTAAAGATAATCATTTCAGGAAAGCTCAGTGATTGGCATGACATGGATGAGAAAAGTGGACCCCTCAAAATTATAAGGACAAAGAATTGGCACAAGCTCAAAGCTCAGGACTCTACATCTTTTCATTTTAAGTGATCCAAGATCACATTGAGTCCATAGGAAAAGCCAATACTATTAAGATGGGATGAGGTGTTGCCTAATGGCTTACTTGCTCAAAGTGCTTAGTGATATGCTCCAAAAGCCCTCAACTACTTTCTCACATCCACATATGTCCCAAACCAAAAGTCAAACTCGGCCCCACCAAAACTTTCTATCCGGCGCCACCGAGTTCTGTTGACATAGCCACTGCCAGAAACCCTAGTCTTTTTGGTATCACCGATAGGGATCTCGGTCTCACTGAGATGGGATTGTAATCTCTCTGTTTCCCTTCGTAACGTTTCGGTCAAACCGAGATGAGCGATCGGTCCCACCGAGATTGCAATGCATACTCTCTGTTTCCCTTTCGTAACGTTTCGGTCCAACTAAGATGAGCGAATCGGTCCCACCGAGTTTGGCTGACCAACTCTCTGGTAGTCCATTACCAAAATCGGTTCCACCGAGTTTAGGTAATCGGTCTCACCGAGATTACGTTATGCCCTAACCCTAACAAAATCGGTCCCACCGACTTGACATGTCGGTCCCACCGAAAATCCTAACGTTCACATTTTGAACTAAATCGGTCTGACCGAGTTTCATGATTCGGTCCCACCGAGTTTGGTGATTTGTGTGTAATGGTTAGATTTTGTGTGGAGGCTATTTATACCTGTCCACCCACTCTTCATTCATGGAGAGAGCCATCAGAACATGCCTACACTTCCAACACATATTTTCTGAGAGAGAACCACCTACACTTGTGTTGAGGTCAAGATATTCCATTCCAACCACATAAATCTTGATCTCTAGCCTTCCCCAAGTTGCTTTCCACTCAAATCATCTTTCCACCAAATCAAAATCCTATGAGAGAGAGTTGAGCGTTGGGGAGACTATCATTTGAAGCACACGAGCATAGAGTCCATCATCAACACACCATTTGTTACCTCTTGGAGAGTGGTGTCTCCTAGATTGGTTAGGTGTCACTTGGGAACCTCCGTCAAGATTGTGGAGTTGAACCAAGGAGTTTGTAAGGGCAAGGAGATCGCCTACTTCGTGAACATCTACCCGAGTGAGGCAAGTCCTTCGTGGGCGACGGCCATGGTGGGATAGACAAGGTTGCTTCTTCGTGGACCCTTCATGGGTGGAGCCCTCCGTGGACTCGCGCAACCATTACCCTTCGTGGGTTGAAGTCTCCATCAACGTGGATGTACGATAGCACCACCTATCGGAACCACGCCAAAAATCTCCGTGTCTCCAATTGCGTTTGCATACTCCAAACTCCTCCCTGTACCTTCATATGCAATTGTTTTACTTTCCGCTGCTATACTCTTAGAATTGCATGTGTAGGTTGATTGCTTCATTTGTGCTAAGTTACTAAAATCTGCCTAGAACTAAAATTGGGAAAAGGCTAGATTTTTATTTGGTCAAGTTGTCTAATCACGCCCCTCTAGACATACTTTTGATCCTACAGTGGGAGATAATGATGAATGAGGGAAGGCCTTATCTGCGAATGTGGAGAGGGTTGAGGGCATCTTTTTGCAAAATTGTGATAGTTTCCTTCCTATCCGTCAGATATAGATCGGACAACCTATATTGCAGGATGGCAGGCACACCATCATCACCAACTCTATTTTTTTATAAGAGTAGAGATGCTCTCTCACGCACATTGTCTATCTAGGTCACTCTCTCCAACCCGTCTCACTCTTTCGACCGCATGATGACCCACACTCGCTCAATCTCTCTCTCTCTCTCTATCCATGTATCGATTGACCTTGCTTCCTCCCATGCACAAATGATATATCTACCTGTCTGTGACTGGATCATCTCTAAAGCTCTCTCTTACAGCCCTCACCTTTCGCAAAAGCTTAATCGGACAATATCTCTCTAGAGCATATATATATATATCTTTTTAATGAATGTCGGGACACACTCACTTTGTCTCTCTATCTATATATGTCTCGATTGACCTCGCTTTCTCACACCGTCTCTTCCACACAGTGAAGCTACCTCTCCATCCCTCGAAGAGCCGGAGCTATTTACATTGCGAGGGGACTACACCCTTGGATTAATTTGTGAAGGCATTTATTCTAGTGGGTTTAGATTATATTTTTGTAGCATTCGGACCACAACTACTCCAAACACCGTTGCAATCCCCGCCCCTCCCCCAATTAATTTCCCTCTAGCTTGGTCACCGCTCTCTCGCACGCCCTTTCTCACCTTCCACATCGCAACATGGTATTTTTGCAAATAAATCTGGTGTTCTCATTAATTATTACAAATAAGCTACAAACTACACACCGGGAGTCCACCTATAATGGAACCCAGAAATTGAAGTGCTACAAACTACACACCGGGGCCTACCTATCATGGAACAAATTTGGACCCATATATAAATTAAAAATGAAAAAGGACAAGGCTCAAACATGTGACCAGGGCCTTCCAGCCGCATGTCAATAGGTAACATAGTAGCAACGTTTGTTGTACTCCCCTTCATTGATATATTGTTTTTATATTACCACAACCTATTTAATGGATAACATGTTTTTATGCTAGTTTTAGTAGATTAGTGGGACTGGCTCATCAGCATGTACTATTCCCCTTCACTTACTGATGCGGAGCATCCTACGGTCATCCCCATGGACCTACCTTCGTCTCCTACGACACCACATGGACCAATGATAAGAGCTCGAGCAAGGGCTATCAAAACTAAGGTGAACTCGTTCTTCTCTGAACTACCACTTTATACATGTGAGACATGGCTACTACCTCAAGCGGAGACCCTATGTGTGATCAGGTACTTAGAGGGAAGCCACAAAGCAACTACATCCATCGGACAAGACTGCGAGGACACCAAGTACAAGGACCAAGAGAAGAAGCTGCCAGAAAACCTACAACCACCGGACGACCGAAACGGACCAGACGTCCGACACCTGAAGCACCAGCCAGCCAGCCCAAGTCCCAGCCAGCGTACGCAACAGTGACCGGATGACCGACATGGACCGGATGTCCAACACCTCCTAGCCTCCGGACGACCGAGCCCCTCCGGACGTCCGGTGTCACCCAACAGAAGGGAAATTAACGGAAGTCTGAAGACCTTCGAACGACCGATGACCGGACATCCGATCCCAACCGGAAATCCAATGCCAAACCATCTGAGACAAAACGCCAAACATCCGTCTCTACTAGAAGACCGGACCCTCACGAGCCACTAGACGTCTGGTAGCTGCCGGACGACCAATGCTTGTCGGCGCATAGCGTGTTGGGCCAAGGCCCATTTACCCCTTCGTCCACTTAGACTATAAATACTCCTCCCTCTTTCTAGGGTTAGCAAAGGATTATCTCATTTTCATTGGAGACCGAGGCCTCCATGGAGAACATCCCAAGTGGATTCAAGACCCTTCAAGGGAAGATCCCCTCGTGGATTCAAGACCCCATCTCCGGATCGGGAAGAACTACCGCCTCTTGTATCGTCCTTTGTTGTGTTTCAATCTTGTATTACTCTTTGTGTTCGTGGATCTAGCACATGTGTGATTGTTCTCGTTGATTTGAGTGTTTCCCCTCATGTTTTCCCTCGTGTTTTCCCTCATGTTCATCGTGTTCCTCGTAGGACCCCCTCCATTTCATGAAAGATCTGTTGGGGAACGTAGCAGAATTTTAAAATTTTCTACGCATCACCAAGATCAATCTATGGAGTCATCTAGCAATGAGGGAGAGGGGAGTGCATCTACATAACCTTGTAGATCGCGAGCGGAAGCGTTCAAGAGAACGGGGTTGATGGAGTCGTACTCGTCGTGATCCAAATCACCGATGACCTAGCGCCGAACGGACGGCACCACCGCGTTCAACACACGTACGGTTGGGAAGACGTCTCCTCCAACTTGATCTAGCAAGGGGGAAGGAGAGGTTGATGGAGATCCAGCAGCACGGCGGCGTGGTGGTGGAAGCAACGGTTATCTCGGCAGGGCGTCGCCAAGCTCAGCGAGAGGGAGAGGTGTCACGAGAGGGAGAGGGAGGCGCCAGGGGCTAGGGTGCGGCTGCCCTCCCTCCCCCCACTATATATAGGACCCCTAGGGGGGCGCCGGCCCTAGGAGATAAAATCTCCACGGGGGGGCGGCCAAGGGGGTGGCTTGCCCCCCAAGCCAAGTGGGGCGCCCCCCACCCCTAGGGTTTCCAACCCTAGGCGCAGGGGGAGGCCCAAGGGGGGCGCACCAGCCCACCAGGGGCTGGTTCCCTTCCCCACTTCAGCCCATGGGGTCCTCCGGGATAGGTGGCCCCACCCGGTGGACCGCCAGGATCCTTCCGGTGGTCCCGGTACAATACCGATTACCCCCAAAACTTTCCCGATGGCCGAAACTTGACTTCCTATATATAATTCTTCACCTCTGGACCATTCCGGAACTCCTCGTGATGTCGGGGATCTCATCCAGGACTCCGAACAACTCTCGGGTCAACGCATACTAATATCTTGACAACCCTAGCGTCACCGAACCTTAAGTGTGTAGACCCTACGGGTTCGGGAGACACGCAGACATGACCGAGAAGACTCTGCGGTCAATAACCAACAGCGGGATCTGGATACCCATGTTGGCTCCCACATGCTCCTCGATGATCTCATCGGATGAACCACGATGTCGAGGATTCAATCAATCCCGTATACAATTCCCTTTGTCAATCGGTACGTTACTTGCGCGAGACTCGATCGTCGGTATCCCAATACCTCATTCAATCTCGTTACCGGCAAGTCACTTTACTCGTACCGTAATGCATGATCCCGTGATCAACCACTTGGTCACATTGAGCTCATTATGATGATGCATTACCGAGTGGGCCTAGAGATACCTCTCCGTCATACGGAGTGACAAATCCCAGTCTCGATTCGTGCCAACCCAACAGACACTTTCGGAGGTACCCGTAGTGCACCTTTATAGTCACCCAGTTACGTTGTGACGTTTGGCACACCCAAAGAACTCCTACGGTATCCGGGAGTTGCACAATCTCATGGTCTAAGGAAATGATACTTGACATTCGGAAAAGCTATAGCAAACGAACTACACAATCTTTGAGCTATGCTTAGGATTGGGTCTTGTCCATCACATCATTCTCCTAATGATGTGATCCCGTTATCAATGACATCTAATGTCCATAGTCAGGAAACCATGACTATCGTTTGATCAACGAGCTAGTCAACTAGAGGCTCACTAGGGACGTGTTGTGGTCTATGTATTCACACATGTATTACGATTTCCGGATAACACAATTATAGCATGAACAATAGACAATTATCATGAATAAGGAAATATAATAATAACCATTTTATTATTGCCTCTAGGGCATATTTCCAACAGTCTCCCACTCGCACTAGAGTCAATAATCTAGTTACATTATGATGAATCAAACACCCATAGAGTTCTGGTGTTGATCATGTTTTGCTCTAGGGAGAGGTTCAGTCAACGGATCTGCTACATTCAGGTCTGTATGTACTTTACAAATATCTATGTCTCCATTTTGAACACTTTCACGAATGGAATTGAAGCGACGCTTGATATGCCTGGGCTCCTTGGCAAGGGCAATAGCTCCAGTGTTGTCACAGAAGAGAGTCATCGGGCCCGACGCATTGGGAATGACTCCTAGGTCGGTAATGAACTCCTTCACCCAGATTGCTTCTTGTGCTGCCTTCGAGGCTACCATGTACTCCGCTTCACATGTAGATCCCTCCACAACGCTTTGCTTGCAACTGCACCAGCTTACTGCCCCACCATTCAAAATATACACGTATCCGGTTTGTGACTTAGAGTCATCCAGATCTGTGTCAAAGCTAGCATCGACGTAACCCTTTACGACGAGCTCTTCGTCACCTCCATAAACAAGAAACATATCCTTAGTCCTCTTCAGGTACTTCAGGATATTCTTGACCGCTGTCCAGTGTTCCATGCCGGGATTACTTTGGTACCTTCCTACCAAACTTACGGCAAGGTTTACATCAGGTCTGGTACACAACATAGCATAGATGATAGACCCTATGGCCGAGGCATAGGGGATGACACTCATCTTTTCTCTATCTTCTGCCGTGGTCGGGCATTGAGCCGTGCTCAATCTCGTACCTTGCAACACAGGCAAGAATCCCTTCTTTGACTGATCCATATTGAACTTCTTCAATATCTTGACAAGGTACGTACTCTGTGAAAGACCAATGAGGCGTCTCAATCTATCTCTATAGATCTTGATGCCAATATGTAAGCATCTTCTCCAAGATCCTTCATTGAAAAACACTTGTTCAAGTAGGCCTTTATGCTTTCCAAGAATTCTATATCATTTCCCATCAACAGTATGTCATCCTCATACAATATGAGAAATGCTACAAAGCTCCCACTCACTTTCTTGTAAATGCAGGCTTCTCCATAAGTCTGTGTAAACCCAAACGCTTTGATCATCTCATCAAAACGAATGTTCCAACTCCGAGATGCTTGCACCAGCCCATAGATCGAGCGTTGGAGCTTGCACACCTTGCCAGCATTCTTAGGATCGACAAAACCTTCCGGCTGCATCATATACAATTCTTCCTTAAGGAAACCATTAAGGAATGCCGTTTTGACGTCCATTTGCCATATCTCATAATCATAGAATGCGGCAATTGCTAACATGATTCGGACGAACTTCAGCTTCGCTACGGGTGAGAAAGTCTCATCGTAGTCAACCCCTTGAACTTGTCGATAACCCTTAGCGACAAGCCGAGCTTTATAGATGGTCACATTACCATCCACGTCTGTCTTCTTCTTAAAGATCCATTTATTTTCTATGGCTCACCGATCATCGGGAAAGTCAGTCAAAGTCCATACTTCATTTTTATACATGGATCCTATCTCGGATTTCATGGCTTCCAGCCATTTGTCGGAATCTGGGCCCGCCATCGCTTCTTCATAGTTCGAAGGTTCACTGTTGTCTAACAACATGATTTCCAAGACAGGGTTGCTGTACCACTCTGGTGCGAAACGTGTCCTTGTGGACCTACGAAGTTCAGTATTAACTTCCTCACTAGTCGGTGCAGGCACCTCAGGAACAATTTCCTGAGCTGCGCCACTCTCCGGTTCAAGAGGCAATACTTCATCAAGTTCTACTTTCCTCCCACTTACTTCTTTCGAGAGAAACTCTTTCTCTAGAAAGGATCCATTCTTGGCAACAAAGATCTTGCCTTTGGATCTGAGGTAGAAGGTATACCCAATAGTTTCTTTAGGGTATCCTATGAAGACGCATTTTTCCGATTTGGGTTCGAGCTTTTCAGGTTGAAGTTTCTTGACATAAGCATCGCATCCCCAAACTTTTAGAAACTACAGCTTAGGTTTCTTCCCAAACCATAATTCATACGGTGTTGTCTCAACGGATTTCGAAGGAGCCCTATTTAAAGTGAATGCGGCAGTCTCTAAAGCATAGCCCCAAAATGACAGCGGTAGATCTGTAAGAGACATCATAGATTGCACCATAGCCAATAGAGTGCGATTACGACGTTCGGACACACCATTACGCTGAGGTGTTCCAGGCGGCGTGAGTTGTGAAACTATTCCACATTTCCTTAAGTGCGTGCCAAATTTGTGACTCAAGTATTCTCCCCCACGATCTGGTCGCAAGAACTTGTTTTTTCTGTCACGTTGATTCTCAACCTCACTCTGAAATTCCTTGAACTTTTCAAAGGTCTCAGACTTGTGTTTCATTAAGTAGACATACCCATATGTACTCAAGTCATCAGTGAGGGTGAGAACATAACGATAGCCACCGCGAGCCTCAACACTCATTGGACCGCACACATCAGTATGTATGATTTCCAATAAGTTGGTTGCTCGCTCCATTGTTCCTGAGAACGGAGTCTTGGTCATTTTACCCATGAGGCATGGTTCGCACATGTCAAATGATTCGTAATCTAGAGACTCCAAAAGTCCATCTGCATGGAGCTTCTTCATGCGTTTGACACCTATGTGACCAAGGCGGCAGTGCCACAAGTATGTGGGACTATCATTATCAACCTTACATCTTTTGGTATTCACACTGTGAATATGTGTAACATTGCGCTCGAGATTCATTAAGAATAAACCATTCACCAGCGGAGCATGACCATAAAACATATCTCTCATATAAATAGAACAACCATTATTCTTGGATTTAAATGAGTAGCCATCTCGAATTAAACAAGATCCTGATACAATGTTCATGCTCAAAGCTGGCACTAAATAACAATTATTGAGGTTTAAAACTAATCCCGTAGGTAAATGTAGAGGTAGCGTGCCGACGGCGATCACATCGACCTTGGAACCATTCCCGACGCGCATCGTCACCTCGTCCTTTGCCAGTCTCCGCTTATTCCGCAGCTCCTGCTTTGAGTTAAAATGTGAGCAACCGCACCGGTATCAAATACCCAGGAGCTACTACGAGTACTGGTAAGGTACACATCAATTACATGTATATCACATATACCTTTAGTGTTGACGGCCTTCTTGTCCGCTAAGTATTTGGGGCAGTTCCGCTTCAGTGACCACTTCCCTTGCAATAAAAACACTCAGTCTCGGGCTTGGGTCCATTCTTTGGCTTCTTCCCGATAGCTTGCTTACCGGGCACGGCAACCCCCTTGCCATCCTTCTTGAAGTTCTTCTTACCCTTGCCTTTCTTTAAACTTAGTGGTTTTATTAACCATCAACACTTGATGTTCCTTTTTGATCTCCACCTCCGCTGATTTCAGCATTGAATATACCTCAGGAATGGTCTTTTCCATCCCTTGAATATTGAAGTTCATCACAAAGCTCTTGTAGCTCGGTGGAAGCGACTGAAGGATTCTGTCAATGACCGCGTCATCCGGGAGATTAACTCCCAGCTGAGTCAAGCGATTATGCAACCCAGACATTTTGAGTATGTGCTCACTGACAGAACTATTTTCCTCCATCTTACAACTGAAGAACTTGTCAGAGACTTCATATCTCTCGACCCGGGCATCAGCTTGGAAAACCATTTTCAGCTCTTCGAACATCTCATATGCTCCGTGTTGCTCAAAACGCTTTTGGAGCCCTGGTTCTAAGCTGTAAAGCATGCCGCACTGAACGAGGGAGTAATCATCAGCACGTGACTGCCAAGCGTTCATAACATCTTGGTTCTCTGAGATGGGTGCGTCACCTAGCGGTGCTTCTAGGACATAATCTTTCTTGGCAGCTATGAGGATGATCCTCAAGTTCCGGACCCAGTCCGTATAGTTGCTGCCATCATCTTTCAGCTTGGTTTTCTCTAGGAACGCGTTGAAGTTGAGGGCAACATTAGCGTGGGCCATTTGATCTACAAGACATAATGTAAAGATTTTAGACTAAGTTCATGATAATTAAGTTCATCTGATCAAATTATTCAATGAACTCCCACTCATATAGACATCCCTCTAGTCATCTAAGTGAAACATGATCCGAGTCAACTAGGTCGTGTCCGATCATCACGTGAGATGGACTAGTCAACATCGGTGAACATCTTCATGTTGATCGTATCTTCTATACGACTCATGCTTGACCTTTCGGTCTTCCGTGTTCCGAGGCCATGTCTGTACATGCTAGGCTCGTCAAGTCAACCTAAGTGTATTGCGTGTGTAAATCTAGCTTACACCCGTTGTATTCGAACGTTAGAATCTATCACACCCGATCATCACGTGGTGCTTCAAAACAACGAACCTTCGCAACGGTGCACAGTTAGGGGGAACACTTTCTTGAAATTATTACGAGGGATCATCTTATTTAAGCTACCGTCGTTCTAAGCAAATAAGATGTAAAACATGATAAACATCACATGCAATCAAATAGTGACATGATATGGACAATATCATTTGCTCCTTTTGATCTCCATCTTCGGGGCTCCATGATCATCGTTGTCACCGGCATGACACCATGATCTCCATCATCATGATCTCCATCATCGTGTCTTCTTGAAGTTGTCTTGTCATCTATTACTTCTACTACTATGGCTAACGCTTTAGCAATAAAGTAAAGTAATTACATGACATTTACGTTGACACACAGGTCATAAATAAATTAAGACAACTCCTATGGCTCCTGCCGGTTGTCATACTCATCGACATGCAAGTCGTGATTCCTATTACAAGAACATGATCAATCTCATACATCACATATATCATTCATCACATCCTTTTGGCCATATCACATCACACGACACATGCTGCAAAAACAAGTTAGACATCCTCTAATTTATGTTGCAAGTTTTTACGTGGCTGCTATAGGTTTCTAGCAAGAACGTTTCTTACCTACGCCAAAACCACAATGTGATATGCCAATTTCTATTTACCCTTCATAAGGACCCTTTTCATCGAATCCGATCTGACTAAAGTGGGAGAGACAGACACCCGCTAGCCACCTTATGCAACTACTGCATGTTAGTCGGTGGAACCAGTCTCACGTAAGCGTACGTGTAAGGTCGGTCCGGGCTGCTTCATCCCATGATGCCGCCGAATCAAGATAAGACTAATAACGGCAAGTAAATTGACAATATCGATGCCCACAACTGCTTTGTGTTCTACTCGTGCATAGAAACTACGCATAGACCTAGCTCATGATGCCACTGTTGGGGAACGTAGCAGAATTTTAAAATTTTCTACGCATCACCAAGATCAATCTATGGAGTCATCTAGCAACGAGGGAGAGGGGAGTGCATCTACATACCCTTGTAGATCGCAAGCGGAAGCGTTCAAGAGAACGGGGTTGATGGAGTCGTACTCGTCGTGATCCAAATCACCGATGACCTAGCGCCGAACGGATGGCACCTTCGCGTTCAACACACGTACGGTTGGGAAGACGTCTCCTCCAACTTGATCGAGCAAGGGGGAAGGAGAGGTTGATGGAGATCCAGCAGCACGACGGCGTGGTGGTGGAAGCAACGGTGATCTCGGCAGGGCTTCGCCAAGCTCAGCGAGAGGGAGAGGTGTCACGGGAGGGAGAGGGAGGCGCCAGGGGCTAGGGTGCGGCTTCCCTCCCTCCCCCCACTATATATAGGAACCCTAGGGGGGCGTCGGCCCTAGGAGATCCAATCTCCAAGGGGGGGGCAAGGGGGTGGCTTGCCCCCCAAGCCAAGTGGGGCGCCCCCCACCCCTAGGGTTTCCAACCCTAGGCGCAGGGGAGGCCCAAGGGGGCACACCAGCCCTCCAGGGGCTGGTTCCCTTCCCCACTTCAGCCCATGGGGCCCTCCAGGATAGGTGGCCCCACCCGGTGGACCCCCGGGACCCTTCCAGTGGTCCCGGTACAATACCGATTACCCCTGAAACTTTCCCGATGGCCAAAACTTGACTTCCTATATATAATTCTTCACCTCCAGACCATTCTGGAACTCCTCGTGACGTCCGGGATCTCATCCGGGACTCCGAACAACTTTCGGGTTACCGCATACTAATATCTCAACAACCCTAGCGTCACCGAACCTTAAGTGTGTAGACCCTACGGGTTCGGGAGACACGCAGACATGACCGAGCCGACTCTCCGGTCAATAACCAACAGCGGGATCTGGATACCCATGTTGGCTCCCACATGCTCCTCGATGATCTCATCGTGTAGCGACCCGACCTCAGATGGTCAAGTCTCTGTGCTTCAGTGTCATCCCTGGATCGGTAATGCTGACACACACAGTACTCGAAGGATTTATAACAGAGTAGAAATCACACACTTATTACAACGAATGTCTCAAGAGAGAACTTATTATGGTAAATATGGCTTAAGGCCATCTATTACGATAACAGCGGAAGGCTTGGAAGATAAAGTGAGTCCATCAACTCCAGCGGCATAGCTGAACTGCACGGCAACGACCTAACGAACCTTACTCCTCGTCTGAAACGTCTGCAACATAATATGTTGTAGCCCGAAAACGGGTCAGCACATGGAATATGCTGGCAATATAACACAATAGAGCAAGAACAGAATAATGCTATCACTACATGCATATTTGGCTGGTGGAAAGCTCTATGGTTATAGTTTTTGCGAAAACCAATTTTTTCCTACAACAAAGGAATAGATTTTAATTTAACTATCATGGTAGTTGAAACATCATTGAGAAGGTTCCTCCAACTCAATCCCAATTAAAGTGATTAACAACCCAACAATATTAATTAAAAGTGATGAGATACATGTGATAACCCAAGTACTAGATACTCAAGAATTGTCCATAACCGGGGACACGGCTAACCATGATTAGATTGTACACTCTGCAGAGGTTTGTGCACTTTTCCCCACAAGAATCGATCGCCTCCATTGGATTTCTCGCACTACAGGGTGTTTGAGAAACGGATGACCGGGACACAGTCTTTCAGAAACATTGACTCTCTACTCCGGACAGACCATACCAAACCTACATCCCACTACCTGCTGATCTGCCTCTTCAAGAGCTTCACGTAACTTACTCAACTATGATAGAGCCCATAATAGCTTGTGGCTGCACAGTTTCTAGCATGAATCATCTCAGTTCCCATTGAGCCTGGGTGGCGGTCCATAGGAAGATCACACGGGTACTCCGGGATTTCCAAAAAAATACAGGCAACACTGGGTACTCCAGGTGCCTCAATCCACCCAGTTGTTTGATTAAGTTGCCACCTTAAGTTGAACCGTTAATTTAACAAACTCACATCTGTCATGGATTTCACTCAAACCCAAACCACGTCTACGAGCATAGCACATCATAGTAATATAAGCAATGCGTAGAGTAACTCCCAAGGGTTTTGAATGTAACAGGCAATAGGTTCTACCTCATCAACTACTTCCCAACCCACAAGTTAATGACATCCTAATCATGCAATGTTTGAGGATTGGAACTAATGCATAAAAACTGGGTGATAAAAGGGTATGATCAAAGTGTTACTTGCCTTGCTGACGATCTAGGAAACCTAGGGACTCGTAGTAGCACGCTTCACACTCCGGGTGTTCAATCGCAAGCAAACAATATCATACATAAGTAACAAGAAACGATGCACAAGCAAAACTCAAATAAAATAGGTTGACCAGAAAGTTCAAATTAAGAACTCCGGTACGCAAAAATAATCAAATCGAACGGAGCAACGAAACTCAAACAGCGAAAGAAAGAAGCTTCATTTACTAATCTGAAACTAGGTCAAATTTTACAATAGCAAAAACTTGTTTGAGTTGGTTAAACGGAAAGAGGGTTTCGAGACAAAACTCTAGGCGCTTGAATCGCCTGATTCTGACTAACGAGCGAAAAGAAAAACAGAAACTAAGATCGGATCAGAAATCGCGATCAGAAAAATCGCGGGATAAATCCGATAAAAGAAAGCTCACGAACAGACTAACGAACAAGCGTTCGTTAGCTGTAACTAACGGGCGAAAACCGTTCGTTAAAACGAACGTACGGATGAACGTCCGCTAACTAGAGAACCGAAAAAAACCGGCGAAACCAAAAAAACGGATCTAGAACCGGACGGTTTTTATAAAAAAACAGGCGGCGGAGTCCGGGGCCTACCTCCGGCGAGGGGGCTCCGGCGAGGCGAGGTGCGGGTGACGGGGCGGCGGCAGCAAGCGGCGGCGGCGGCTAGGCGGCGCGGGCGGCGGGGCTTGGCGCGGCGCGGGGCGGCGGTGGCTGCGGGCGGCGGCGGTGGCGGTGGGGTGTTGGGGTGGCGGGGGCGGCGGTATATAAGGGCGGGGTAGCGGCGGCTTGGAGTAGGGGCCAAGGCGGGGCGGCGCGGAGTCCAACTCGGACTCCGGTCCGAGTGGCGGCGGCTGGGCCGGCCTGGCTCGGCTGGGCCTTAGGCCGAGTCGGGCGCAGGAACTTTTTTTTTTAAATAATTTTGCCGACCGAAATAAAATCCTAGAAAAATAAATAAAAAACTAAAAATGCCAAAATAAATTTTCACCGTCTAAATAAAATATTTAGAATGAGATGAACATTTTCTTGGCCCTAAAATGCAATTTTGAAAAACGTGCAATTTTTCTAATGCAAACAAAATTGCAGAAAAATCCAAATAAAACAAATATTTGATTTTAATATTTTTCCTCCAATATTTCAATTATCTTGGAGAAGTCATATTATCTCGTGTCATATATATTAGTTTGAAATATTTTTGGAGAGAAAAAAATTAAAAACAAAATCCTCGTTTCAAAATTTGATAAAATCAAATTTGAAAACCGGGAAATCCCCAACTCTCTCTAAGGGTCCTTGAGTTGTTTAGGATTTTGAGGATCGTGAGACGAAATGCGAATAAAATATGATATGCAACCAAATTGAAAATTTGGGATGTTACAAACCTACCCCCCTTAAGATGAATCTCGCCCTCGAGATTCAGGTTGGCTAGAAAATAGGTGTGGGTGGTCTTTGCGGAGATCATCCTCTCGTTCCCAGGTGGCTTCATCCTCGGTATGGTGGCTCCACTAAACTTTGCAAAACTTGATAACCTTACTGCGGGTGACTCTGCTGGCAAACTCAAGAATCTTAACTGGTTTCTCCTCATAAGTCAAATCATTGTCCAACTGTATCGCCTCCAGGGGTACTATATCTCTTAGCGGTATATCTGCCATCTCAGCATGACACTTCTTCAGCTGTGAGACGTGAAACACGTCATGAACTCCTGACAATCCCTCGGGTAACTCCAACTTGTAGGCAACTTCTCCCATCCATTCCAAAATACGATACGGTCCTACAAATCTCGGGGCTAACTTTCCCTTAACTCCAAAACGTTTCACTCCTCGCATGGGTGATACTCGCAGATATGCTCGATCTCCAATTTCATAGGTTACCTCTTTGCATTTTGAGTCTGCATAACTCTTCTGCCTGGACTGAGCAATCTTCAGTCTGTCATGAATCAATTTAACCTTCTCCTCAGACTCCTTGATCAAGTCTGGTCCAAACAACTGTCGGTCTCCTACCTCATCCCACATTAACGGTGTTCTACACCTTCGTCCATACATGGCTTCAAACGGTGCCATCTTCAAACTGGCTTGATAGCTATTGTTGTATGAAAACCCTGTGTATGGAAAATTGTCATCTCAACTAGATCCATAATCTAGCGCACAGGCTCTCAACATGTCCTCCAAAATTTGGTTGACTCTCTCTGTTTGTCCATCCGCCTGCGGGTGAAATGCTGTACTAAACTCCAATCTCGTTCCCAAAGTCTGGTGCAACTGGTGCCAAAACTTTGAGGTAAACTGTGTTCCTCGATCTGATACGATGGTCCTCGGAACTCCTTGTAGACATACTATCCTGGACATATATATCTTGGCCAACTTTGCACTTGTATAGGTGGTTTTTACTGGGATGAAGTGAGCTACTTTGGTCAAGCGATCAACTACTACCCATATGGAATCATATCCTGCTTTGGTCCTGGGTAATTCGGTGATAAAGTCCATGCCCAGTTTATCGCACTTCCATTCGGGTATCGACATAGGCTGTAACAGTCCTGCTGGCTTCTGATGCTTTACCTTCACGCGCTGACATACATCACATACGGCTACATACTCGACAATATCCTTCTTCATACCGGTCCACCAGAAACGTTCCTTCAAATCCAAATACATCTTGGTATTTCCGGGGTGTATCGAGTATGGTGAGTCATGGGCCTCTTGAAGTATTAACTTCCTGATCTCCTGGTTATTGGGCACATAAACTCGGTCCTCAAACCACAAGGTATCATGCTCATCCTCACGAAAACCTTTGGCCTTTCCTTTGCCGATCTTCTCCTTTATCTCGGCAATCTCTTTGTCATCCTTCTGAGCTTCCCGAATTTTGTCCAGCAATGTCGACTGGACCTCCATTGTTGGAACAATCTCCAATCAAAGTTCCATGATGTCCTCTGCCAATTCCTTCGGTAGTCCCTTGCTTTCAAGGATATTAGCATAACTCTGCCGGCTCAAAGCGTCTGCTACGACATTGGCCTTTCCTGGATGATAGTGTAGCTTCATGTCATAATCCTTTATAAGCTCCAACCATCTCCTCTGTCGAAGGTTCAGCTCCTTCTGGGTGAAAATGTACTTCAAGCTCTTATGGTCCGTGTACACATCACAACGGTTTCCAATAAGGTAATGTCTCCAAGTCTTCAATGCATGCACTACGGCTGCTAACTCCAAATCATGTGTGGCATAGCTCAACTCATGAGGTTTTAGTTGTCGTGAGGCATACAAAACAACCCTCCCGTCCTACATAAGCACACATCCAAGTCCTAAGCATGAGGCATCGCAGTACACTTGGAACTCCTTATGTATATCTGGCAATGTTAGCACTGGCGCTGTAGTCAAACGTTTCTTCAACTCCTGGAAACTTGCCTCGCAATCTTTTGTCCATTTAAACTTAGTATCCTTCTTTAATAGTTCAGTCATTGGCTTTGCAATCTTGGAAAATTTCTCAATGAACCTCCGATAGTAACCTGCGAGTCCAAGAAATGCGGATCTCGCTAACTGAAGTGGGTGCCAACCATTCAGTGACTGACTAAATTTTGTTGGGGTCTACTTCTATACCTTCTCCCGATATAACATGTCCAGGGAACCCGACTTCCTTCAACCAAAACTCGCATTTGCTAAACTTAGCATACAACGGGTGTTCCCTGAGTTTCTCGAGAACTAAGCGCAAATGCTCCTTGTGCTCCTCCTTGTTCCTCGAGTATAGCATAATATCATCAATAAACACCACAACAAACTTTTCCAAATACTCCATGAACACCTTGTTCATCATGCTCATGAAATAGGCAGGGGCGTTAGTCAGTCCAAATGACATGACCGTGTACCCGTATAATCCATATTGTGTTGTGAACGCTATCTTCGGTATATCCTTCTGTCGTATCTTCAACTGATGATACCCCGATCGTAAATCGATCTTCGAAAACACTTTAGCTCCTTGCAACTGATCAAACAGATCGTTGATCATCGGCAGTGGGTACTTGTTCTTAATAGTCACTTCATTTAATGCTCGATAATCAACTACCATCCTCAGGGATCTATCCTTCTTCTCAACCAAAAGTACTGGGGCTCCCCAAGGTGATGAACTTCTTCGGATGTATCCTTTCTCCAATAACTCCTTGATCTATTTCTTAATTTCCTCCAGATCATTTGCGGGCATCCGATAGGGTCTCTTGGATATTGGTCCTGTACCTAGCAATAGCTCTATCAAAAACTCAATGTCTCTATCTGGTGGCATGCCTGGTAACTCCTCTGAAGAAACATCCGGGTAATCCTTCACTACAGGCACTTCCTCCTGAACAACTCCCGTAAGGGCATTCACTTGACTCCTCCTAGGCACATGCCTAGATACATACTTAATCCTTTTTCCTTCCGGGGTGGTGAGATAAATCGACTTACTAGCACAGTCAATGCTTCCTCCAAATTTTGACATCCAGTCCATACCCAATATCACGTCCAATCCTTGTGATTCCAAGATAATTAGGTCGGACGAAAAAATATGTGTACCAATGGTTAAGGGTATTTGGTCACACCATCAGCTAGCCATATACTCTGCTCTGGGTGAACTCACTAAAAGAGGGGTCCTAAGGGTTTGGGTTTGTGGTTTAAACTTATCCACGAATCCCCTTGATATGTATGAATGCGATGCACCAGTATCGAAAAGAACAAGAGTGGTAAATGACTTAACCAAAAACTTACCTATTACCGCGTCCGGCTGCTCTTCAACCTCCTCCACGTTAACGTGGTTCACTTGTCCTTTGTTGAATGGATTTGGCTTCTCCCCAGCACTCCCATTTCCATTTCCATTTCCATTCTTTCCTTCAAGGCATTCCGTGGCGTAGTGTCCAGTCTTCCCGCACTTGAAACATGTAACATGACTTAAGTCCTTTTGGCGGGTGTGGCTGGGTTGGGGCGGTTATGATTATTGTTGGCTCCGTTCCCATTCCCATTCTTAGATCCATTGTGGTTATGCGATCCTCCTCCAGTGTGGTTGTGACCTGCATGGTTATGAACAAGTCCTCCCGAGTTCGGGGTTAGGCGAGGCTTCTACTGAGCTCCTGAGTTATACTTCCCTTGTCCATACTTTCGCTTGTGGCTCTCAATCTGCTGCTGCTTCCCTTCAATCATAAGAGCCTTATCTACCAACTCCTGGTAGTTGTTGAAGGTTGCTACCATCAACTGCATGCTCATCTCATCATTCAACCCTTCCATAAACTTCTCCTGCTTCGCGGCATCTGTGGCCACATCATCAGGGGCATAGCGAGATAACTTGCTAAACTCGTCCACGTACTGAGCCACAGTATGGTTCCCCTGGCGTAAGTTGCGGAACTCCCGCTTCTTCATTTGCATAGCTCCAGTGGAGACATGGGCTGTGCGGAAAGCTTGCTGAAACTGGTCCCAAGTGACATTGGCTATAGGAAAAGTGGCTGTGTAATTCTCCCACCATGAGGCTGCTGGTCCATCCAATTGATGTGCGGCAAAGCGCACTCTCTCAGCATCTGTGCAACCTGCGGTGGTCAACTCCCTTCCAATACGGCGTAGCCAATCGTCCGCAACTATGGGCTCGATGCTACTGGAAAACACCGGTGGCTGTAACCTTAGAAAACGGGCTAGATTGTCCACGGGCGGCGGGTTGTTGTTATTGTTGTTGCCCTGATTCTGAACTAGCAATTGCATCAACGTATTCTGCTGTTGGATCAACTGGGTGAGCTCCGGTGGGAAGGAAAAACCGGTGTCACGTCTCGGAGGCATCTGAGGGGTTTAGATGGAAGAGATTTAGAATAGAAAAGAGGTCTAATGAGAAAACACTACCCATATGCACATGAGACAAACACAATCATTTCACTCAATCAATCAAGCAAGGGCATACAAACGATCAAGAACTATCGCACAAGTGCTCAACTACTACTAAATACATGGGGGAATACTAGTGATATATGGTATTCATCTAGAAATTTTGATCGGTGGAAGACTCCATGATGTCTGCTCCAGCTTCGTCTTCAAAGTCATCATCACTAGGATCGGAATCGGTATTGTCGATGATGATGTAGTCCTCGGGGTGTATCTCCTTGGGTTCTTCTTCTTCTTCTATTGGTGCTGGTCCTCCCATGAATACTCCGATCTTCTTGACTAAGTCGTCATTCTTCTCCAGTAGTGTCTTGATTTCCTCCTCATATCCATCGCATGTAAACTTGAGTTCTTCCTCCAGCTCAATGATCCTAGTCTTCGCCTTCTTCAAGTACATCATGTCTGCGCACATCTGGTTTTCCTGACGTCGGATGCGCTGGTTTAACTCATGGATGAAAGCTGCAATGGATCTATCCTTCCTGGTGCTGATTACTTCCCATTGCTCATCTCAGCGTCCACATATTTGGTAAGTAGTGTCCTTAAGCTCCCTGTTGTAAACTTCTCCAATGCGTCCCATGGTAATGTGGGCTGACATGCTCTTGCCTAGACTCCAGGTGGGTGCTTCGAAAGAAAACTCTATGGGTTTAGAAGTTGGCGAGAACGTCCTTCCTGGAACTTGTACTTGAATCATCCAGCGCTCCTCTTCAGGTAAAGTGGCGTTCTACATCCCGGTGAAGCTTGGTATTCCAATGTTCAAGTACCTAGTGACTTCCTTCAAGTGACGTCCAAAAGGTGTGTCTTCATCTGGTTGTGCAAACCTGTTCTTCATCTCCGTCATCCTAAAGAGTAGAAAATGGAGAGGAGTCAGAAATGAGAAGAGAAGAGTGACCTAGGGTTTATCTTAGTGGTCATGTCCTACACTCAGCGTGTCCTCTGATACCATCTTGTAGCGACCCAACCTCAGATGGTCAAGTCTCTGTGCTTCAGTGTCATCCCTGGATCGGTAATGCTGACACACACAGTACTCGAAGGATTTATAGCAGAGTAGCAATCACACACTTATTACAACGAATGTCTCAAGAGAGAACATATTAGGTAAATATGGCTTAAGGCCATCTAATACGATAACAGCGGAAGGCTTGGAAGATAAAGTGAGTCCATCAACTCCAGCGGCATAGCTGAGCTGCACGGCAACGACCTAATGAACCTTACTCCTCGTCTGAAAAGTCTGCAACATAATACGTTGCAGCCTGAAAATGGGTCAGCGCATGGAATATGCTGGCAGTATAACACAGTAGAGCAAGAACAAAATAATGCTATCACTACATGCATATTTGGCTGGTGGAAAGCTCTATGGTTACAGTTTTTGCGAAAGCCAATTTTCCCTACAACAAAGGAATAGATTTTAATTTAACTATCATGGTAGTTGAAACATCATTGAGAAGGTTCCTCCAACTCAATCCCAATTAAAGTGATTAACAACCCAACAATATTAATTAAAATTGGTGAGACACATGTGATAACCCAAGTACTAGATACTCAAGAATTGTCCATAATCGGGGACACGGCTAACCATGATTAGATTGTACACTCTGCAGAGGTTTGCGCACTTTTCCCCACAAGACTCGATCGCCTCCGTTGGATTTCTCGCACTACAGGGTGTTTGAGAAAAGGATGACCGAGACACAGTCTTTCAGAAACATTGACTCTCTACTCCGGACAGACCATACCAAACCTACATCCCACTACCTACTGATCTGCCTCTTCAAGAGCTTCACGTAACTTACTCAACTATGCTAGAGCCCATAATCGCTTGTGGCTGCACACGGAAGTTTCTAGCATGAATCATCTTAGTTCCCTTTGAGCCTGGGTGGCGGTCCATAGGAAGATCACACGGGTACTCCGGGATTTCCAAAAAAATACAGGCAACACTGGGTACTCCAGGTGCCTCAATCCACCCAGTTGTTTGATTAAGTTGCCACCTTAAGTTGAACCGTTAATTTAACAAACTCACATCTGTCATGGATTTCACTCAAACCCAAACCACATCTACGAGCATAGCATAGTAATATAAGCAACGCGTAGAGGAACTCCCAAGGGTTTTGAATGTAACAGGCAATAGGTTCTACCTCATCAACTACTTCCCAACCCACAAGTTAATGACATCCTAATCATGCAATGTTTGAGGATTGGAACTAATGCATAAAAACTGGGTGATAAAAGGGTATGATCAAAGTGTTACTTGCCTTGCTGACAATCTGCGAAACCTAGGGACTCGTAGTAGCACGCTTCACGCTCCGGGTGTTCTATCACAAGCAAACAATAGCATACATAAGTAACAAGCAACGATGCACAAGCAAAACTCAAATAAAATAGGTTGACCAGAAAGTTCAAATTAAGAACTCCGGTACACAAAAAGAATCAAATCAAACGGAGCAACGAAACTCAAACGGCGAAAGAAAGAAGCTTCGTTTACTAATCTGAAACTAGGTCAAATTTTACAGTAGCAAAAACTTGTTTGAGTTGGTTAAACAGAAAGAGGGTTTTGCGACGAAACTCTAGGCGCTTGAATCGCCTGATTCCGACTAACGAGCGAAAAGAAGAACAGAAACTAAGATCGGATCAGAAATCGCGGGATAAATCCGATAATAGAAAACTCACGAACAGACTAACGAACGAGCGTTCGTTAGATGTAACTAACGGGCGAAAACCGTTCGTTAAAATGAACGTACGGACAAACGTCCGCTAACTAGAGAACCGAAAAAAACCGGCGAAACCAAAAAAACGGATCTATAGTTTCTAAAAAAACCGAACGGTTTTTGTAAAAACAAACCGGCGGCGGAGTCCGGCGGCTACCTCCGGTGAGGGGGCTCCGGCGAGGCGAGGTGCGGGTGACGGGGCGACGGCTCGCGGGGCGGCGGCGGCGCTCGGCGGCGGCGGCGTCAAGCGGCGGTGGCGGCTAGGCGGCGCGGGCGGCGGGGCTTGGCACAGCGCGGGGCGGCGGTGGCTGCGGGTGGCGGGGTGGGGGGGGGGTGTGGGGGGGGGGGGGGCGGCGGTATATAAGGGCGGGGCAGCGGCTTGGAGTAGGGGCCAAGGCGGGGCGGTGCGGAGTCCAACTCAGACTCCGGTCCGAGTGGCGGCAGCGGCGGCGCGCGCGCGCAGGAGGCGGCGGCGGCGGCTGGGCCGGCCTGGCTTGGCTGGGCCTTAGGCCCAGTCGGGCGCGGGAACTTTTTTTTAATAATTTCACCGACCGAAATAAAATCCTAGAAAAATAAATAAAAATCTAAAAATGCCAAAATAAATTTTCACTGTCTAAATAAAATATTGAGAACGAGATGAACATTTTCTTGGCCCTAAAATGCAATTTTGAAAAACGTGCAATTTTTCTAATGCAAACAAAATTGCAGAAAATCCAAATAAAACAAATATTTGATTTTAATATTTTTCCTCCAATATTTCAATTATCTTGGAGAAGTCATATTATCTCCTCTCATATATTTTAGTATGAAATATTTTTGTAGAGAAAAAAATTAAAACTAAAATCCTAGTTTCAAAATTTGATAAAATCAAATTTGAAAACCGGGAAATCCCCAACTCTCTCTGAGGGTCCTTGAGTTGCTTAGGATTTTGAGGATCGCGAGAAGAAATGCGAATAAAATATGATATGCAATGATGATCTAATGTATAACATTCCAAATTGAAAATTTGGGATGTTACACATCGGATGAACCACAATGTCGAGGATTCAATCAATCCCGTATACAATTCCCTTTGTCAATCGGTACGTTACTTGCCCGAGACTCGATCGTCGGTATCCCAATACCTCGTTCAATCTCGTTACCGGCAAGTCACTTTACTCATACCGTAATGCATGATCCCGTGATCAACCACTTGGTCACATTGAGCTCATTATGATGATGCATTACCGAGTGGCCCTAGAGATACCTCTCTGTCATACGGAGTGACAAATCCCAGTCTCGATTCGTGCCAACCCAACAGACACTTTCGGAGGTACCCGTAGTGCACCTTTATAGTCACCCAGTTACGTTGTGACGTTTGGCACACCCAAAGCACTCCTACGGTATCCGGGAGTTGCACAATCTCATGGTCTAAGGAAATGATACTTGACATTCGGAAAAGCTATAGCAAATGAACTACACGATCTTTGAGCTATGCTTAGGATTGGGTCTTGTCCATCACATCATTCTCCTAATGATGTGATCCCGTTATCAATGACATCTAATGTCCATAGTCAGGAAACCATGACTATCTTTTGATCAACGAGCTAGTCAACTAGAGGCTCACTAGGGACGTGTTGTGGTCTATGTATTCACACATGTATTACGATTTCCGGATAACACAATTATAGCATGAACTATAGACAATTATCAAGAACAAGGAAATATAATAATAACCATTTTATTATTGCCTCTAGGGCATATTTCCAACAAGATCGGCCCTAGGGTTCCCACCCTACATCATCTTGGTATCATGAGCCAAGGTTGATCATGAATTTTGAGCCCCTACTCTTTGATTTCTAGCCTAATTTTGTTGACTTTGTCCCAATTTCGAAAACATTCCCACAAAAATTGCCCCAATTTTTTTGTGATTTGTTGGTGTGATGAAGTTTTGTTGGATTTGATCCGTGGATTTGATGTGTTGCAGGTAGATCTAGCTTTTCCCCATTTCCATCCACAAATTCGTCCAATTTTAACCAAGTTTTGCTTGTCCACCATGAACCCTTGAAGTTCATCCCGTGTCCGAAATCACCCAGGCACCGAACAACTGACACCCTCCGGTCGTCCGACCATCGGACGTCCGGCCACCACCGGTCGTCTAATGTTTCCTGATGAAACTGAAATTTTTCGATGAAAATTTTCAGCCGCCCACTACACCTTCCACACCACCACTCCTATATCCCCACATTGCATTGCAGCATACCACCATTGCTTACACACTACCAACTCCGACAATTTTGACACGTTTGTTCTTTGAGGACTTGAGTTGTGGTTTCCGTCTCCTAACGTGTTTCGTCTACTTAGGGACAGCTCGACACTGACATCACTGCCGCTCATCTTCGTCATCAACATTGACCCCTTCACCATTGCGACACCCTAACCGTAAGCAAGAATGCTAACCTCTATATGCTCTTGGTATCGTGGTATTCCACCTTTTGTACATTCATTCTTGCCATTCAATTGTTAAACCCCCGAGACCATTTTGCATCACTTAACCATCGAGACTAGCCTTTGAGTATTGTCGGCAAAGTTACTTGCGCACATTAGCGTTCATCTTTCCCATTGTATACATACTATACCATCTTGGTATCATCTCTTGTGTCACAAGGTTGTCACCGCATATACACAATTGCTATCTTGGTTCATGAAGTTTTGCATAAGTGGCCAAAGAAAGAGCTCAAAAGAGAAATAGTAAACAAGCTTTTAAGCAAACGAGAAAGATAAGCAAAGAGCTTTTAAGCAAGAACCATAGCATCATACTACATTAAGATTTTCATACTCGATCATCTTGGATCACATCACCGAAACATCATACATATGGCATACTTGGGATAGAAGTCGTTGCATTTTTGCTTTGTAGGTTGTGCACAAGTCTCGTATCCGCCTATTGAGCAATCATGCTAGCGTCTCTCTAGAGCTGTGCAACAAGAGCATTTTCCATGGATTCCACATTTTGAGCTCATTTTTGGTGGCATGACCCCATTTATCTTTCCGTGTGTGCATTTCCATGCACCATATATTGCTATTGGTCTATTTGTTGCATTTGCAAATTTGCGAATCTTTTTCAACATTATTTGAATCTCTCTAATAATTGCATAAATTATGTTCCACCATCGTCCCAATCTACTCCAAAGGCCTTATTTGTGTAGGTGTGTGATACGTCCATTTTGCATCATGCTTTTATATCCATATTTATTGCATTATGGGCTGTTATTACACATTATGTCACAATACTTATGCCTATTCTCTCTTATTTTCCAAGGTTTATATGAAGAGGGGGAATGCCAGCAGCTGGAATTCTGGGCCGGAAAAAGGAGCAAATATTAGAGACCTATTCTACACAACTCCAAAAGTCTTGTAACTTCACGGGAGCAAGTTTTAGAATATATAAAAAATATTGGGCGAAAGAAGTACCAGAGGGGGCCACACACCATCCACGAGGGTGGGGGAGCCCCCTACACCCTGGGCGCGCTCCCCTGCCTCGTGGGCCCCTTGGAAGCCCTTTGATGACCATCTTCTGCTATATGAGGTCTTTCGTCGAGGAAAAAATCATAAGCTAGCTCACAGGACGAAACTCCGCCGCCACGAGGCGGAACTAATCTAGGGCTCCGGTGGAGCTGTTCTGCCGGGGAAACTTCCCTCCGGGAGGGGGAAATCATCACCATCGTCATCACCAACTATCCTCTCATCGGGAGGGAGTCAATATCCATCAACATCTTCAATAACACCATCTCATCTCAAACCCTAGTTCATCTCTTGTATCCAATATTTGTATCCAAACCTCAGATTGGTACCTGTGGGTTGCTAGTAGTGTTGATTACTCCTTGTAGTTGATGCTAGTTGGTTTACTTGGTGGAAGATCATATGTTCAGATCCATTATGCATATTAATACCCCTCTGATTATGAACAGGAATATGATTTGTGAGTAGTTGCGTTTGTTCCTGAGGGCATGGGAGAAGTCTTGCTATAAGTAGTCATGTGAATTTGGTATTCGTTCGATATTTTGATGAGATGTATGTTGTATTTCCTCTAGTGGTGTCATGTGAACGTCGACTACATGACACTTCACCATTGCTTGGGCCTAGAGGAAGGCAATGGGAAGTAATAAGTAGATGATGGGTTGCTAGAGTGACAGAAGCTTAAACCCTAGTTTATGCATTGCTTCGTAAGGGGCTGATTTGGATCCATATGTTTCATGCTATGATTTGGTTTACCTTAATACTTCTGTTGTAGTTGTAGATGCTTGCAATAGGGGTTAATCATAAGTGGGATGCTTGTCCAAGGAAGGGTAGTACCCAAGCACTGGTCCACCCACATATCAAATTATTAAAGTACCGAACGCGAATCATATGAACATGATGAAAACTAGCTTGACGATAATTCCCATGTGTCCCCGGGAGCGCTTTCCTTCATATAAGCGTTTGTTCAGGCTTGTCCTTTGCTTCACCTTATTTACTTTTATTACTTGTTTCCCGTTACCAATTACCTTATCACAAAACTATCTGTTACCGATAATTTCAGTACTTGTAGAAAATACCTTGCTGAAAACCGCTTATCATTTCCTTCTGCTCCTCGTTGGGTTCGACACTCTTACTTATTAAAAAGGCTACGATAGATCCACTACACTTATGGGTCATCAAGACTCTTTTCTGGCGCCATTGCCAGCAAGTGAAGCGCCTTTGGTAGGTGGAATTTGGTAAGGAAAAATTTATATAGTGTGCTGAAATTTACTGTCACTTGTTACTATGGAATATAATCCTTTGAGGGGCTTGTTCAGGGTATCTTCACCCCGACCAGTAGAGCAAAGAGTTGCTCCTCAACCTACTGAAAATGTTTACTTTGAAATTCCTTCGGGTATGATAGAGAAACTGCTAGCTAATCCTTTCACAGGTGATGGAACATTACATCCCGATTTGCACCTAATCTATGTGGATGAAGTTTGTGGATTATTTAAGCTTGCAGGTATGCCTGAGGATGTTATCAAGAAGAAGGTCTTCCCTCTATATTTGAATGTAGATGCATTGACATGGTTTAGGCTATGTGATGATATGGGATCATGGAACTACAACCGATTGAAATTGGAATTTCATCAGAAGTTTTATCCTATGCATCTTGTTCATCGTGATCGTAATTATATATATAATATTTGGCCTCGCAAAGGAGAAAGCATCGCTCAAGCTTGGGGGAGGCTTAAATCAATGTTATATTCATGCCCCAATCTTGAGCTCTCAAAAGAAATGATTATTCAAAAATTTTATGCTCGGCTTTCTCTCAGTAATCGCTCCATGCTCGATACTTCTTGTACTCGATCTTTTATGATGAAGACTATTGAATTCAAATGGGATTTATTGGAAAGAATTAAACACAACTCTGAAGATTGGGACCTCAACGAAGCTAAGGAGTCAGGTATAATACCTAAGTTTGATTGTGTTAAATCTTTTATGGATACTGTTGCTTTCCGTGGATTTAGCACTAAATATGGACTTGACTCTGAGAGCTTCTTTCTGTGAATCCTTTGCTACGCATGTTGATCTCCCTAAGGAGAAGTGGTTTAAATATAATCCTCCCGTTGAAGTAAAAGTAGTTGCACCTATTAAAGTTGAAGAAAAGACTATCACTTATAATGATCCTGTTGTTCCTACTACTTATATTGAGAAACCACCTTTCCCTTAGAATAAAGGATCATGCTAAAGCTTCAACTGTGGTTCGTAAGAGTAATACTAGAACACTTACTCCCTCTGAGCAAATTAAAGTTGAACCTAGTGTTGCTATGGTTAAAGATCTCTTGGCCGATAATATTGATGGGCATGCTATTTACTTCTGTGATGAATCTGCTAGAATTGCTAGACCTGATACTAAAAATAAACATAGACCTGTTGTAGGCATGCCTGTTATTTCTGTTAAAATAGGAGATCATTGCTATCATGCCTTGTGTGATATGGGTGCTAGTGCAAGTACAGTACCTCATTCCTTATACAAAGAAATTATGCATGATATTGCACCTGCTAAGAAAGATTGATGTTACAATTAAGCTTGCCAATAGAGAAACTATTTCACCAGTTGGGATTGTTAGAGATGTTGAAGTATTGTGTGGGAAAGTTAAATATCCTGCTGATTTTCTTGTTCTTGGTTCCCCACAAGATAACTTTTGTCCCATTATATTTGGTACACCCTTCTTGAATACTGTCAATGCTAAGATAGATTGCAATAAGGATATTGTTTCTGCTGGTTTGGGGGATATGTATCATGAGTTTAATTTTGCTAAATTTCGTAGACAACCCCATGATAAAGATTTGCCTAGTAAAGATGAAATTATTGGTCTTGCTTCTATTGCCGTGCCTCCTAGTGATCCTTTAGAACAATATTTGCTAGACCATGAAAATGATATGTTTATGAATGAAAGAACATAAATAGATGAAGTATTATTTAAACAAGGACCTATTTTGAAACATAACTTGCCTATTGAAATTCTAGGGGATCCTCCTCCACCCAAGGGTGATCCCGTGTTTGATCTTAAACCTTTACCTGATACTCTTAAATACGATTATCTTGATGAGAAAGAGATATATCCTGTTATTATTAGTGCTAACCTTTCAGAGCATGAAGAAAAGAAATTATTGAAAACTCTGAAGAATCACTGTGCTGCTATTGGATATACTCTTGATGATCTTAAGAGCATTAGTCCCACTCTATGCCAGCACAAAATAAAATTGGAGGAAGACGCGAAACCAGTTGTTGATCACCAACGACGGTTAAATCCTAAGATTAAAGAAGTGGTAAGAAAAGAAATACTAAAGCTTCTGCAGGAAGGTATAATTTATCCCGTTGCTGAAAGTCAGTGGGTAAGTCCTGTCCATTGTGTCCCTAAGAAGGGAGGTATTACTGTTGTTCCTAATGATAAAGATGAATTGATCCCATAAAGAATTGTTACAGGTTATAGAATGGCAATTGATTTCCACAAATTAAATAAAGCTACTAAAAAGGATCATTACCCTCTACCTTTTATTGATCAAATGCTAGAAAGATTATCCAAACATACACATTTTTGCTTTCTAGATGGTTATTCTGGTTTCTCTCAAATACCTTTGTCAAAAGAGGATCAAGAAAAGACAACTTTTACTTGCCCTTTCGGTGCCTTTGCTTATAGAAGTATGCCTTTTGGTTTATGCAATGCACCTGCTACCTTTCAAATATGTATGTCTGCTATATTCTCTGACTTTTGTGAAAAGATTGTTGAGGTATTCATGGATGATTTTTCTGTTTATGGAACTTCTTTTGATGATTGCTTAAGCAACCTTGATCGAGTTTTGCAGAGATGTGAAGAAACTAATCTTGTCTTGAATTGGGAGAAGTGCCACTTTATGGTTAATGAAGGTATTGTCTTGGGGCATAAAATTTCTGAAAGAGGTATTGAAGTTGATAAAGCTAAAGTTGATGCTATTGAAAAGATGTTGTGTCCTAAGGATATTAAAGGTATAAGAAGTTTCCTTGGTCATGCCCGTTTTTATAGGAGGTTAATTAAGGACTTTTCTAAAATTTCTAGGCCTCTGACTAATCTCTTACAAAAAGATGTTCCTTTTGTATTTGATGATGATTGTGTAGAAGCATTTGAAATACTTAAGAAAGCTTTGATTTCTGCACCTACTATTCAGCCTCCTGATTCGAATTTACCCTTTGAAATTATGTGTGATGCTAGTGATTATGCTGTAGGGGTTGTTCTGGGACAAAGAGTTGATAAGAAATTAAATGTTATTCAATATGCTAGTAAAACTCTAGACAGTGCGCAAACAAATTATGCTACTACTGAAAAAGAATTTTTAGCAGTTGTGTTTGCTTGTGATAAGTTCAGACCTTATATTGTTCACACTGATCATGCTGCTATTAAATATCTTATGGAAAAGAGATGCTAAACCTAGACTTATTAGATGGGTTCTCTTGCTACAAGAATTTGATTTGCATATTATTGATAGAAAGGGAGTTGAGAACCCCGTTGCAGACAACTTGTCTAGGTTAGAAAATGTTCTTAATGATCCACTACCTATTGATGATAGCTTTCCTGATGAACAATTAGCTGTCATAAATGCTTCCATGGTATGCTGATTATGCTAATTATATAGTTGCTAAATTTATACCACCTAGTTTCACATACCAGCAAAAGAAAAAGTTCTTCTATGATTTAAGACATTACTTTTGGGATGACCCACATCTTTATAAAGAAGGAGTAGATGGTGTTATTAGACTTTGTGTACCTGAGCATGAACAGGAACATATCCTATGCAAGTGTCACTCTAAGGCTTATGGAGGACACCATGCTGGAGACAGAACTGCAAATAAGGTATTGCAATCCGGTTTTTATTGGCCTACTCTCTTCAAGGATGCCCGTAAGTTTATCTTGTCTTGTGATGAATTTTAAAGAATTGGTAATATTAGTAGACGTCAAGAAATGCCTATGAATTATTCACTTGTTATTGAACCATTTGATGTTTGGGGCTTTGACTATATGGGACCGTTTCCTTCCTCTAATGGTTATACACATATTTTAGTTGCTGTCGATTACGTTACTAGGTGGGTAGAAGCTATTCCAACTTGTAGTGCTGATCATAACACCTCTATTAAGATGCTTAAATAAGTTATTTTTCCAAGGTTTGGAGTCCCTAGATATTTAATGACTGATGGTGGTTCACATTTTATTCATGGTGCTTTTCATAAAATGCTTGCTAAGTATGATGTTAATCATAGAATTGCATCTCCATATCATCCACAGTCTAGTGGTCAAGTAGAATTGAGTAATAGAGAGATTAAATTAATTTTGCAAAATACTGTTAATAGATCTAGAAAGAATTGGTCCAAGAAATTTTTTGATGCACTATGGGACTATAGAACTGCATACAAAAATCCTATGGGCATGTCTCCATATAAAATGGTTTATGGTAAAGCTTGTCACTTACCTCTCGAACTAGAACATAAGGCATATTGGGCCATTAAAGAGCTCAATTATGATTTCAAACTATCCGGCGAGAAGAGACCATTTGACATAAGCTCACTTGATGAATGGAGAACCCAGGCTTATGAAAATGCCAAACTGTTTAAAGAAAAAGTTAAAAGATGGCATGACAAAAGGATACAAAAACGTGAGTTTAATGTAGGTGATTATGTATTGTTATACAACTCTCCTTTAAGATTTTTTGCAGGCAAACTCCTCTCTAAATGGGAAGGTCCTTACATCATCAAGGAGGTCTATTGTTCCGGTGCCATAAAAATCAACAACTTCGAAGGCACGAATCCGAGGGTGGTGAATGGTCAAAGAATCAAACATTATATCTTAGGTAATCCTATAAATGTTGAAACTAATGTTATTGAAATCGTAACCCTGGAGGAATACATAAGGGACACTTTCCAGAATGTTTTAGACTCCGGAAAGGAATAGGTACGTGGTACGGTAAGTAAACCGACTCCAAAACAGTTCTAATGGAAATTTTCTTCGTTTTGGAATATTTAAGAAAATAGGAAAATAAGAAGCAGTCCGGGAAGGACACGAGGCTTCCACGAGGGTGGAGGGCGCGCCCTACCCCCCTGGGCGCCCCCTGCCTCGGGCACCTCGTGTGCTCTCCGGACTCCGTTTTCTTGCACGATACTTCTTTTGGTTGGTAAAAATTCACTATATAATCTCCCGAAGGTTTTGACAACCATATCACGCAAATATCCTCTGTCTTTGTTTCGAGCTGATTCTGCTGCAGATTAGAGCAATATGTCATCCCAAGATTTGGAGGGAGAAAGCTATGTGGCTGATTACCTTGCAGATCATAAGGTCTACGGGGACTTGGAGCATTGTGGTTGGACCATGGAGGAAGAAGAAGAATATGAGCCTAGGGGAAAGGAGGAGACGAGCTCAGATGAAGATGAAGTCCCATTACCTCAACCTGGGGACATGCATGTGGAGTTCAAAAAGTCAAGCCTCCCCAATAGAGCAATGAAACCTAAGATCGAGTTTATCCCTTTTCGTCTCTTGCAGGAGAACAAACAAGAACTATGCAAAAAGGTATTAAGCCTTTAGCAGGAGATCAAGGACCTAAGGGAGCAAAATTCTACCCTCAAGCACAAATTAAGGAAGAAGCACACACCATCAACAACACCTTCTTCACCAACAAAGAAGAACTGAATATTGGGTATGGGCACTCCCCTTGGCAACTGCCAAGCTTGGGGGAGTGCCCCGGTATCGTATCACCATCATACTTTTATCTTTACCGTTTTTGTTAGTTCGATCCTTTTGGTAATATCTTGATTTAGTAGAATAAAGTTTTAGTATGATCTAGTTTTGAGTTTTGCTTTATGATCCTTCTATGTAATCGAGTCCGTGAGATATATATAATAAAGAGTAGTGTTGAGTCAAGGGCTTAATTATCTTGCTATGATCTCGAGGGAATAAAATAAAGAGAAGAAATAAAAAGAAATAAAGAGATCATATGGATCTTATAAAGAGTAATGACTTCACATATAAAGAGTATGATGAATAAAAGTTGTTGAGAGTTGACAAACATAGTTTTGGTCATCGTTGCAATTAATAGGAAGTAATAAACAAAGAGAGGTTTTCACATATAAATATACTATCTTGGACATCTTTTATGATTGTGAGCACTCATTAAAATATGACATGCTAAAGAGTTGATGTTGGACAAGGAAGACAACGTAATGGGTTATGTTTTCTTACATCTGAGATAAATTATATTGTCATGGATCATCCAACATGTTGAGCTTGCCTTTCTCTCTCATGATAGCCAAATTCTTTGCACCAAGTAGAGATACTACTTGTGCTTCCAAATATCCTTAAACACAATTTTGCCATGAGAGTCCACCATATCTACCTATGGATTGAGCAAGATCCTTCAAGTAAGTTGTCATCGTTGCAAGCAATAAAAATTGCTCTCTAAATATGTATGATTTATTAGTGTGGAGAAAATAAGCTTTATACGATCTTGTGATGTGGAAGAAATAAAAGCGACGGACTGCATAATAAAGGTCCATATCACAAGTGGCAATATAAAGTGACATTCTTTCTCATTAAGATTTTGTGCATCCAACCATAAAAGCACATGAAAACCTCCGCTTCCCTCTATGAAGGGCCTATATTTTATTATTGTCTTATACTTCATACAAGAGTCATGGTGATCTTCACCTTTCCTTTTTACATTTTATCCTTTGGCAAGCACAATGTGTTGGAAAGATCCTAATATATATAGCTAATTGGATGTGAGTTTTCATGAACTATTATTGTTGACATTACCCTTGAGGTAAAAAGTTGGGAGGCAAAACTATAAGCCCCTATCTTTCTCTGTGTCCGGCTAAAACTTCATAACCATAAATACCGCGTGAGTGTTAGCAATCGTGAAAGACTAAATGATGGTTGAGTATGTGAACTTGCTGAAAAGCTCTTATATTGACTCGTTCTGATGTTATGATAAATTGCAATTGCTTCAATGACTGAGATTATAGTTTGTTAGTTTTCAATAAAGTTTATGATTCATACTTGAAACTGTGGATGAATTGTTACTTTAGCATAAGAGATCATATGACAATATATAAATATATATACATATATATATGTTGCTGTTATAATAATGATCATGATGCCCTCATGTCCGTATTGTATTTTATCGACACCTCTATCTCTAAGCATGTGGACATATTTTTCGATATCGGCTTTCGCTTGAGGACAACCGAGGTCTAAGCTTGGGGGAGTTGATATGTCCATTTTGCATCATGCTTTTATATCCATATTTATTGCATTATGGGCCGTTATTACACATTATGTCACAATACTTATGCCTATTCTATCTTATTTTACAAGGTTCATATGAAGAGGGGGAATGCCGGCAGCTGGAACTTTGGGCTGGAAAAGGAGCAAATATTAGAGACCTATTCTACACAACTCCAAAAGTCCTGAAACTTCATGGCAGCAAGTTTTAGAATATATATAAAATATTGGGCGAAAGAAGTACCAGAGGGGGCCACCCACCATCCACGAGGGTGGGGGCGCGCCCTACCCCCTGGGCGCGCCACCTGCCTCGTGGGCCCCCTGGCAGTCCTATGATGCCCATTTTCTGCTATATGAGGTATTTCGTCGAGGAAAAAATAATAAGCTGGCTCACGGGATGAAACTCCGCCGCCACGAGGCGGAACCTTGGCGGAACCAATCTAGGGCTTCGGCGGAGCTATTCTGCCGGGGAAACTTCCCTCCAGGAGAGGGAAATCATCACCATCGTCATCACCAACGAAACTCTCATCGGGAGGGGGTCAATCTCCATCAACATCTTCACCAGCACCATCTCATCTCAAACCCTCGTTCATCTCTTGTATCCAATCTTTGTATCCAAACCTCAGATTGGTACCTGTGGGTTGCTAGTAGTGTTGATTGCTCCATGTAGTTGATGCTAGTTGGTTTACTTGGTGGAAGATCATATCTTCAGATCCATTATGCATATTAATACCCCTCTGATTATGAACGTGAATATGATTTGTGAGTAGTTACGTTTGTTCTTGAGGACATGGGAGAAGTCTTGCTATAAGTAGTCATGTGATTTTGGTATTCGTTCGATATTTTGATGAGATGTATGTTGTCTTTCCTCTAGTGGTGTCATGTGAACATCGACTACATGACACTTCACTATTTCTTGGGCCTAGAGGAAGGCATTGGGAATTAATAAGTAGATGACGGGTTGCTAGAGTGACATAAGCTTAAACCCTAGTTTATGCGTTGCTTCGTAAGGGGCTGATTTGGATCCATATGTTTCATGCTATGGTTAGGTTTACCTTAATACTTCTGTTGTAGTTGCAGATGATTGCAATAGGGGTTAATCATAAGTGGGATGCTTGTCCAAGGAAGGGCAGTACCCAAGCACTGGTCCACCCACATATCAAATTATCAAAGTACCGAACGCGAATCATATGAACGTGATGAAAACAAGCTTGATAATAATTCCCATGTGTCCTCGGGAGCGCTTTCCTTCATATAAGAGTTTGTTCAGGCTTGTCCTTTGCTTTAAAAAGGATTGGGGCATCTTGCTGCACCTTATTTACTTTTATTACTTGTTATCCATTACCAATTACCTTATCACAAAACTATCTGTTACCGATAATTTCAGTGCTTGCAGAAAATACCTTGCTGAAAACCGCTTATCATTTGCTTCTACTCCTCGTTGGGTTCGACACTCTTACTTATCGAAAAGGATACGATAGATCGCCTACACTTGTGGGTCATCAGTGTGAAAAATCGATGAGATACGGTACTGGTTGTGCTATTACCATACTACACTATTGAGTGATCATTGATCCATTATCAACATCGGTTAAGGGTACATTTGGTATAGTTCTTTCCTTTCTTCCACTCACATATTTGCTTGCGATGATGGGTAGCCCAACTACTTCTTCGAACCCACTCTTCATTGAGCAAGATGAAAACCCGAATAACTATGTCACCAAGGACCACCTCTCCGATGTGTAAAGAGCTTTGCATCAAGAACAAGAAGCATCGGGCAACCGAATCGACCTACTCGCCACCGACTTGCACCAATCTGAACAATGTACAAGAGAATACCTTGACCACAAGCTATCCTCACAAATGGAGGATATCAACGAAAGGTTGTCTACTCAAAAGAAGGAGACCGATGCAAGGATGGACGAGATCCGCACCTTGTTGCTCAACCATTCTTCTACATCTTCGTCATATTCAAGACAGAGCCACTCAAGTCGACATTCTTTGCAATCTTCTTCAAATGCAATTCATCCTCAAGTTCGTTCGTATCATCGCCAAGACCATGAAGTTCATCAAGCTCCACAAAACACATTACATGGCAAGGGTTTACAAGGCCGTCTCCATGAATGCGAATGCCAATGACAACAAGCTAATGAACCTCAGGTCCAAGAGCAAGCTCCAACACGCCAAGAATTACAAGAACAACAAGATGGAGATGCCATTTGACAAGAGCGACAACATCGCGAGGAACAAGCACTTGAATCCCAATGTAAGTGCATCTAGTGCCCCTTAGTGATTTTGGTGTATTGAAGACTTATAGGTTAAGGGACTAATGCGTTTGTGAGTGTACACAGGTCTATAAGTCTATGAGGAGTTTGATATTTACAGAGAAAGTCGACCCCTAAAAATGAAGTTCTTCAACTGAAGACTTTGAATCTCTGAAGACTTTCTGAAGACTTTGGAAGTGAAGAAATTGGTGTGACCTTGAAGACTTGGTATTCTTTCGAGGAACATGAAGTGTGAAGACTTTTGCTTTCGTATTTTCATTTTCTGTTTGTTGAGTCATAGGAAACACCGTACTGTTAAAGGGCGTCGAGGAAATACTAAGGAAAAATTTCCATGTGATGCTCAACTCAAAATCCTACACCTACCAATCCCTTCGAGTGAAGCCATTGGAAATCTCATACAGTTCAGTCAATTTCTTCAGTGACAGAGACGAAGTTCTTCTGGTCTCTGAGGAATTTGTCTTGACTGAGGAGTTAGGAATTCGCTAGTGCGGATTGCCTACACAGTGAGGAACATGATAGCCCTGAGGATTTTACTACTCAAAATTCCGACCATTGCTGTGCTATGCGCCAGCTGTCCCAAAATACCTATCCACCTAACGGTCATATCATTGAAGGGCATTTATGTCTTATCACGTCGGGCTGCTCCCTAGGCTATAAATAGCCACCCCCTACAACCACTAGCTGGCTGGCTGCTCCGAGAGAAACTGACACTTGTCATTTGAGAGTAACCCATCCTCCGAAGACTTTGAGCGAAAATCATCAAGTGAGGAAAAACCCCAAACCCAAACACCTACAAACCCCAAGTGATTGAGCATCACTGAAGAGATTGATCCTGAGTGGATCCGACACTTGTTACCTTTGAAGACTATGCTTCTTCCAGATAGTTAGGCATCATGGTCTAGAGCATCCAAGAGGAATTGTGGATCGCCGAGTGACCAAGTTTGTGAAGGTTCGGAAGTCACCTGAAGACTTACCACGAGTGATTGGACGTGGTCTATGTGACCTTAGTTCAAGGAGAATACGATGAGGACTTGGTGTCCTGAGTTGTGTGTTTAGGACTGGGTGTCCGGGACTGTGTGTCCTCGAGTTTAAATACTCAGCCGCTCCAACCAGACATACAACTGAGACAGCTGTTGGAACTGGTCTACCAAATCATTATCTTCACCAAGCTTACTGGTTCTATTTCCTCAACTCTTTCATTTCCTCACAACTGTGTTGTTTGCTTGTTCATATATGTGCTTGAAGACTTTGACTGAAGACTTTCTCAATTTCCTCAGTTCAATTTCTCCAGTCTGTTTGTCTTCATCCTGTGTTATCCTGTGCTCACGCTACCTGTACTCTGTGCCTATCTTCATTTCATCATGATGACCATGCTTGTATTCTGTCATGTTTACTTTTGAGTACTTATTCCGCGGCTAGTAGTTCTTTGCTAAGGAATTTCCTCACCGGCAAATTCCTCAGTGAAGAATTTCATAAAAATCGCCTATTCACCCCCCCTCTAGTCGATATAACGCACTTTCAATTGGTATCAGAGCAAGGTACTCCCTTGTTCTGTGTGATTTTGGTTTAACCGCCTAGAGTTTTAGTTATGTCGACCGCAGGTATGATCAAGGTCTCTGCTGGGTGTCCTACCTTCAATGGGACGGACTACCCCTACTGGAAGAATAAGATGCGAATGCATCTTGAAGCAATTGATAACGATCTCTGGTATGTTGTGGAAAATGGTGTTCCCTCAGTCACACCTTCTCTGAATGCTGCTGATGTGAAGAGATTCAAGCAACTCGACTCTCAAGCGAAGAATATCATATGTGGCCATCTGAGCAAAGGACAGTATGGCAGAGTGAGTGCTTTGGAGACAGGAAAGCTTATCTGGGACATGTTGTCCAAAGTGAATGAAGGAGTCTCAACTCAGCGTGACTCTCGAGTTGATGTTCTTCGCAATCTCTTCAACCGCTTCAGAAGACTCGACAATGAAAATGTTCAACAAACCTTCGATCGCCTCACTGACATCTCAAATGAGCTTCAAGCACTTGGTGCCACTGACATCACCGACCATGAGGTGGTGAAGAAACTGCTGAGATCGCTTGATTCCTCATTTGACACTCTGGCATTGATGATACAAGAACGTGCTGATTACAAGTCACTCGATCCCGCTGATATTCTCAAGAGGCTAAATACTCATGAGCTCCAACTTGCTGAAAAGAGAGATCTCTATGGTTCAAGCTATGGTAGATTACATGCACTGAAGGCCAAGGTAGTATCTGAGTCCGAAGATGAAGACTCTGGTAGCAGCCTTGGTGATCCTGAAGAACTGAGCTATGATCTGGCTCTGCTCGTGAAGAAGTTCCAAAAGTTCTCAAGACGTGGTCGCCTTGGAAGATCCTCAAGGAGCAATGATTCCTCACCCAGTGACTACAAGAAGAGGCTCTGTCACAAGTGTAAGAAACCTGGACATTTCATTCAGGATTGTCCTCAGTGGGAAAAGGAATCAAAGAAGAAGAAATACAAGGATTACAGTTCTGATGATGCGAATAAAAAGAAGAAATCCACAAAATCTTCATCATCAAAATCCTCAAAATCTTCATATCACAAGAAGAGCGGCTCCAAGAAGGCTAGGGCATTCATTGGCAAGGAAATGGACTCTGAGGCTGAATCTGAAGAAAATGAGGAAGAGGAGACATCTGAGGAGTCTGAATCTGGAGTGGCGAGCCTAGCTCTCGCTACTGTATTCGTCAGCAAGACTAGCTTCAACAGTGAAGAAAATGACCTCACCAACAAGGCTGATGAAGGCGATTATGACTACGCTCCCACCTATTGCTTCATGGCAAAGGGTGCTAAGGTACTCAAATATACCTCCTCTGAATCAAGTGAGAATGAATCTGATGAAAACCTTAAGCCCAGCTATTCTAAACTTGCTAAGATTGCTATAAAACAACAAAGGGCTTTAGAAAAGGTTCAAAACATGCTAGATAAAAGTGATGATATGTTGGGTGAAGAAATGGATCGCACTGAAACTTTGACTGAAAATCTTCAGAGACTTCAGTCCAAGCTTGAGAAACTTCAAAGTCATCATAACACTCTCTTATCGATCATGAGAAGCTTTCTTATGAATTTCTTCAAAGAAAGCAAGACCTTGAGAAGCTAAGAGTAAGTTATGAAGATCTTCAGAAGGAGCACGATTCATTACTTGCTCAACAAATCAGCGCTTCTCAGGAAGAATTTGTTCCTCCATGCTTGAAGTGCATTGAACGTGAATATGCTAATTCTTCACCTGAATGTTCAAATGCTGCTAATGTTTCAAATTCTTCACATGCCTCTACTATCACTAATTCCTCATCCGAGGACATTGCTAGTATCACTGACGATGCAAGGCTGAAGGAATTGTACATGACAGGCATGTACAAAAGCCTCAAAGGGCATCAAACTCTTTGTGATGTGCTTAAAAAGCAGATCCTCAACAGGAACCCTAGGAAAGAGGGTATTGCCTTTGAGCGGAAACTCAATGCTGGTGGTACATATTGGAAGCCTGAGCAGTACCCCAAAACTACATGGATTGGTGCAAAGGGACCTCCAGTTGATCCATCTAACTTATCTGGATTTGCATGTGAATCTCTTCATTCTGATGATGAGTCAATTGACTCCAACTATAAACTGTTCAAAAATCAGAATGGTGAAGTATTTGCTAGATATGTTGGCACTAACTGCAGGAACGGTCCCCCTATAAAGAAAATCTGGGTTCCCAAAAGATGCCTTGAAAATCTTCAGGTGAATGTCATCATGACGCCACCTGTGAAGAATAGGAACCCCAGATCAAATTCTTCATATGGGCCAAATTCTTCATATGGATCCAAGTCCTCATACGGACCAAACTCCTCACATGGATCATATTCGTCATATGGATCAAAGTCCTCATATGAACATCATCGTGCTAACCTGTCTGTTTCGCAGGGAAGATCTAAGGATTATGGATATGTGCATTATTCTTCAAATCATTATGTCCATAAGTCCTTGAAGAATTTCTCTGCTTACTCTTATGCTTACTCTAACCCATCTTATGTGAAACAAAATGGACTGGCTTCTATGCCATCCTTCTCGTATGGAGCTCGCAGAATGATGAAATCTTTTCCACCCCTTCATATGTGGGTGGTGAAGAAAAAGAACTAATCTCTTCTGCAGGGTCAGGTCTCCAGACGTACGTAATCGTCTGAAGAATTTGCTGGAGACCTGAGCACTTCCTGATAGGACGCAGGCTAATCATGAAGAAATGAACTTTCATTTCTCACATCCTTATATTGCTTTATGTGTTCTTTTGATTGATGAAATTGATCTGATGAATTGATGCCATATTCTTCACTAATGAAGTATATGAGTTTGTAAGCTGCACTAATTCATCTGCAGGATGATCAACCCAAAGCCACTAAGTGGGTCCTCTATAGTGGATGTACAAATCACATGACTGGTGACAAGAATCTATTGATGGATGCTCCATTATCTCCGTCGCATCTGAAGCATATCATCTTTGCCGACAAAGGCAAAAGTCAGGTATTGGGTCTAGGTAAGGTTGCGATCACAAAGGATCGACACATGGACAAAGTCATGCTTGTTGAGTCCTTAGGATACAACCTTATGTCTGTCTCAATGCTTTGTGATCTTGATATGGTTGTTGTCTTTGGAAAGTACCGGTGTGTTGTGGTTATGGAAGCTGACAATTCCAAAGTCTTCGAAGGCTTTAGGAGAGGAGACTTGTATATTATTGATTTCTCTACAGGACCACAACCAGCCGTGTGCTTACTTGCAAAAGCTTCAGAAGGCTGGCTCTAGCATCGACGACTTGGTCATGCAGGCATGAGGAATTTGCACACGCTTGCAAAGAAGAAGCATGTCAGTGGCATTGAGAATGTCAAATTCCTCAAGGATCACTTATGCAGAGCCTGTGAAGTTGGAAAGATGACCAAGGCCAAGCATCCAGCGAAGACTATCATGACCACCACTCGTCCATTTGAATTTGCTTCACATGGATCTTTTCGGTCCTAATCATTATTCTTCTGTTTCAAATGAAGCATCTCAATATGGCTTTGTTATTGTTGATGATTATTCTCGATAAACATGGGTACACATTGTTACTTACAAACATGAAGTGCAGGAAATCTTCAAACGATTTTCCTCGAGGGCTTCAACCAACTTTGGAGTCAGGATCAAGCACATCAGAAGTGACAATGGCACTGAGTTCAAGAATTCTGGTCTCGATGACTATCTTGATGAACTTGGTATTACTCATGAGTTATCTGCTCCTTACACTCCTCAGCAGAACGGCGTCGTGGAGCGCAAGAACAGGACTCTTGCTGAGATGGCTCGCACTATGCTTGATGAATACAAAACGCCTCATCGATTCTGGATTGAGGCAATTGACACTGCGTGCCACATCATCAATAGAGTATATCTTCACAAATTCTTCAAGAAGACTGCCTATGAACTCCTCACTGATAAGAAACCCAATGTAAGTTATTTCAAAGTCTTCGGTGCTAAATGTTGGATTAGAGATCCTCATCACAACTCAAAATTTGCACCGAAAGCACATGAAGGTTTTATGCTTGGTTACGGAAAGGACTCGCACACCTACAGAGTCTTCAACAATGTTCTTCACAAGGTTGTTGAAACTGTAGATGTGCGGTTCGATGAAACTAATGGATCGCAAAGAGAGCACCTACCTACTGTGATAGATGAACCAACGCCTGAGGAAACTATCAAATTCAAGGCTACTGAGGATGTCATTCCTACTGAAGAATCTGCTGAAGAATTCATTCCAGAACATGAAGAACGTCGAGCTAATGCACCTGAAGAAAATGCTGAAGAAAATGGTGCTGAAGAAAACGTTGATCAAATTCTTCAACGACAACCAGCTCATCCTCGCATTGCAAAAGAAGTGCAAGTTGAAAAGATCATCAATGACATCAAAGCGCCAGGTCCTCTCACACGCTCAAAAGCTTCACATTTATCTAACTTTTGTGGGCACTATGCTTTTGTCTCTATTACAGAGCCCACTAAGGTAGATGAAGCATTTCTGGAGCCTGAGTGGATTCAGGCCATGCAAGAAGAATTACATCAATTCGAGCTCAACAATGTCTGGGAACTGGTCAAACGTCCAGATCCTCGCAAGCACAATATCATCGGCACAAAGTGGATCTACCACAACAAGCAAGATGAAAATGGCCTTGTGGTGAGGAATAAGGCACGACTTGTAGCTCAAGGCTACACACAGGTTGAAGGAATTGATTTCAATGAAACTTTTGCACCTGTTGCTAGACTTGAGGCTATTCGCATATTACTTGCTTATGCTAACCATCATGATATCACTTTATATCAAATGGATGTGAAAAGTGCATTCCTCGATGGTAAGCTTGAGGAAGAAGTATATGTAGCTCAACCCCCAGGTTTTGAAGATCCAAAGAATCCTGACAAAGTCTTCAGACTCAACAAGGCCCTCTATGGCCTCAAGCAGGCCCCACGGGCGTGGTATGATACTTTGAAGGAATTCCTTATGACGAAAGGCTTCAAACCTGGTTCACTCGACCCTACTCTTTTCACTAAATCTTATGATGGTGAATTGTTTGTGTGCCAAATATATGTTGATGATATTATCTTTGACTGTACTGACCAACGTTATAGTGATGAATTTTCCTATATGATGAGTGAAGAATATCAAATGTCTATGATGGGAGAGTTGAAATTCTTCTTAGGTCTTCAAATTCGTCAACAACGCAATGGCATATTCATATCTCAGAAGAAATACCTCAAGGATGTACTGAGGAAATTCGGCATGCAAGATTGCAAAGGCATCAAAATTCCTATGCCCACAAATGGCAATCTGTGCACTGATGAAAATGGTATCAACTTCGATCATAAGGTATACCGCTCCATGATTGGCTCCTTATTGTACCTATGTGCATCTAGGCCAGATATAATGCTTAGTGTTTGCATGTGTGCCCGATTTCAAGCTGCACCGAAGGAATCACACCATAAGGCTGTGAAGCATATTCTTCAATATCTAGCTCACACACCAACACTTGGATTATGGTACCCCAAGGGCTCGGCTTTTGATCTTATTGGATATTCTGACTCTGGCTATGCTGGTGATCGTGTGGACCGCAAGTCAACATCTGGTACATGTCATTTCCTCGGACGATCTTTGGTCTGTTGGTCGTCAAAGAAACAGAACTATGTATCACTATCTACTGCTGAAGCTGAGTATATTGCCGCTGGTTCTTGCTGTGCTCAATTGCTATGGATGAAGCAAACTCTCAAGGACTACGGCGTCAACATGAAGAATGTGCCTCTCTACTGTGACAATGAGAGTGCCATCAAGATTGCTCACAACCCAGTTCAGCACTCGAAGAGAAAGCACATTCAGATTCGTCATCATTTTCTTCGTGATGATGTGTTGGCGACATTTCTATAGAGCATGTGAAGACTGAAGAACAGCTAGCTGATATCTTCACAAAGCCCTTGGATGAGAAGAGATTTAGCAAGTTGCAGTGTGAGCTAAATATCCTAGAATCTTCGAATGTTCTTTGAAAAGGACACTCATCCTAACACTTATGCAAAATTGATGACTTAGATGTGCAACACACAAAGAAACATTTTTCTTCAATCAATGAAGAATAACACTCTTAGTGTGAAGAAATTAATGAAGAATTTGATTCTCAGAACCCTACGATAATTGTACGCGGTGTCTGAAATCATCATTCTTATACGGTGGGTCACGCCACCACCAAAAGTTGAAATTCCTCAATTGTTCATATTCATCAACTTTGCTTAGTCTTCACTGTTTCCGTCGTTTTTCTTCATTGACTATATATATATGTATGTATATATATATATATGAGTTTATGTCCTCTAGAGCATTCACTTATTGCTATTTCTTCAAGTTGGTTTTCTGCTAAGTGAATGTGATCGAACCCTTCCCCTCTATGCTATACTCAACCCAATTTGTTCACAAATTCTTCATGTGCGTTCTATTTGAAACTCGTTCAAAATCTTCACTGTGCCCTTGTCAGCTGAAGGAATTGCGAACGGAACTTTAAAACCTATCTTATCTAAATTTTCGGCTTTGCCGCTCAAACCGTTCCGCATCCGCGATATACTTATCCACTCACCCATGATCTAACACGATCTCCACCTCTCACTATGTGGGTGACACATGTCATGCGAATGAGAAGGGTCAGGGGCACGTTCGTCCAATTTCTTCGGGTGAGCAGTTTTCCACCATGGCTATAAATACCCCTCTGTCCCTTCCTCACTTCTTTTACTCCACTCGATCTCTCTCAAGCTCGAGCTTCTCAAACCCTAGCACCGCCGCTACTTCATCGCCGCCGGCGAGGAAGAGCTTCACTGCCTCGACCTTGTCTCCGACGTACTCGCGCCGACCGCGGAAATCTTCACTCCGCCACCGCCGTAGCCGTCTTCCTCCGCCAAGTTAGGGCGTGGAAGATCTTCACAGACGAACTTCACATCTCCTCACTCCAGTTCGTCGTGTTCTTCGTCCAGGGTAATTAAAAGTTACTTTTACTGCCCTCGTTGATTCGAATGATTATCTTCAAAATCTTCAAAGGTGTTTTTCTTCATAGATTCACACACTAAACACCTCACAAGTCATCTGTTCTTGATTCGTTTCTCTAAGCATTATTTTTCTTCAAGATTCCTCAATTGTGTGGATCTTCGATCTATACAACTCTGGAACCTAGGACAAAGAATGCTTAGTGAAATTCTTCAAGACTCATCTGGTCAAATTTCCTCAAACTTTGTCCTTTTGAAAAACCCTTTGAGAACGCATATGACCTCTCCAAATTCCTCGCAACTATACTCTGTTCACAGGTACACATGTCACCTGCTGAATCACTAGGTTCTCATCAACTTAACTCATTTGCAACGTTCCTCGAAGAAAAGTTGCATTCTTCTTCAGAGAATTCGATTGTTCAAATTCCTCAACTGAAGAAAATGGCTGATGGTAAAAGGCCACAGAAAGGAGGAAAGAAGCCTGAGGTCATGACTGCTTTTGAAATCCCTGAGAACATATACAAAGATTACTACACTCCTGATGAGACCAAGTTTGAAAAAGAGGACAAAAATCAGCGCAAAGTGCGCATACAGAGGATAGAAAGGAGATGGGCGAGAGAATGGAGGGAGTACGGGTATGTAACTCCAAAGTACATGAAGAAATTCGCACTCAATCCTCCATGCCCAAGAGCTCCATTGGCACCTGGCCAAATTGCTGATCCCACCAGCCTCAAGCGCGGTGAGGACTATCCTGATGAATGGGCCAAGCGCTAAGCCAAGTTGGCTAAGCAAGCCAAAGAAGCAGTGAGGAAATTCAATGAAGACTCTGCTGCTGCTGCCTCTGTTGAGGCCTTTGCTGTCAAGCCAAAGAAGGCTATGCCAAAGAAGCCTACGTGCAAGCCAAGTGCTTCACCAACAATGCCCTCACGGCCAGAATCCTCAAAGCCCTCATGGCCAATTCCTCATGCTGCTCCTGTTCCTCCAAAGTCCTCAGCTCCTCCGCCAAAGTCTTCAACTGTTCTGACAAAGTCCTCAGCACCTGTGCATCTTGCCTCGTGCCAAAGGACTGCAGGCATCTCCATTGCCTCTGGTGTCTCAGCTAGTTCCTCGGCTGCACCAAGTTCCTCAGCAGGCCCCTCACTGCTGAAGACAAAGGCCACTGCTGGACGAGGTCCTCGCCCAAGTCCTCAGAAGAAACAAGTCGCTTTCCAAGTGCCATCTAAAGAAGACGAAGCTGATGATGATGAACTTGCTGAAATCATTAGAGACAGGCAAGTCGGGGCTGCTAGAGCCAAGGGAACAGAGGTGCCACTGCTTTTGGATCCCAAGTTGATCCTAGAATACATTGATGTTTGGCACAAGGACCCCAACACTCCCATGCCTGACTTCAAGCTGACTCCTGGCCAAAGTCACATGCTGACCCACTTCATTCAAGAAGAAAAGTGGAAATTTGAGAAGGCCAGGCAGATCAAGAAAGCGCAGTACAAGAAAGAGCGCTATCTGAAGAAAAATGTTGTCTCTATGACAACTGAAGAACTTGTCACTATTTAAACTAAGATAAAGAAACTCAGTGATGACTTTGACGCATACCGTGCTGATTGGCTTGGAGCCAAGGTTCGTTTTGTGAAACTTGCTGATAACCTCACTTCCAATGTTCCTGCCCCAACGCAACAGGAAATTCCTCAGGCTGAAGCATCTGCTCAGCTGACTGAAGAACATGCCAGCACCGCTGATGAAAATCAGGCTGCTGAAGAAAATGTGAGTTCCAGGGCTGATGACTGCATTCCAGCCGCTGAAGAAATTGCCAGGGCACCCACTAGTGGTGCGCCTGAAGAAAATGAAGAAAATCAACCAGATTCCTCAGCTCCTCCTGCGCCAACTTTAACTCCAATCCTTCCATCTGCATCAGATGTGAAGAAGACCAAGGCTGCAGAGCATGCTGCAGTGAAGAAAAGGAAAGCATCAGCTGCTTCAGATTCTTTAGCTACGAAGAAGATGAAGCCTATGACAAGTTCATTTGCAAATCCCATTGATGATGTTCCCATCTCAACCAGGCCATCAAAGGACCTTGTTCCTTTTGATGAAGAATATGTGATCCCCAGCGGATCTGATGAAGAAACTCCTTCTGCTGCTTCGTCAGAGCAGATTGATGAAGAAATTGAAGTGGATGCGATCCCTTCAACACCTGTCATCTCCTCGCCCATGCCTCAGTTCACAGCTGAAGAGGCTGGCGTGGAAGAAATGGAAGATGAAGATGTGGACGTCGGCTGCTCCACACCAGTGATGACTGATGACTTTTGGGAAAGTTAGCACCCCAATTCTCCACTCTTCACCCCTCTACAACAAATTCCTCATTCCCCCGCACAAACTATTCAAATGGGCTCTGAAGAAACTCATCCCACTACATCTGTCCATGAGGAAATTCTAGCCACTAGCGCTGAAGAAACTGCTACTGCTGAACAACCAACGATGCAAACTACCACTGAGGAGGAACCAGAAATTCCTCATCCTGAAGAACCTGCGATTGAGATTCCTGAGGTCGTGATGCAACTCACTGACACTCCTCTGCCGAAGCCAAAGGATCCATTCTCACGCAAGCAGAAGTTCAAGGCTGATGATTTCTTCGGCGAGCACGTATTCTTCGAAGATTATAACCCATATAACTCTACTCGCATTAGGAAGAGGCGTTTCTGGACTGCTAGTCAAGCCAATTTCTATTCCTCAGTGCTGTTCAACAAGGAGAAAATCTTCTACCATGAGCATATTCCTCACGTGGATATGGAATCTCTGCCGTGCTTCGCACCAGTCTTCAGTGTTCTTCACGACGCTAGACTGCTCAACTTTTGCTCTGACATCTGTGATTGGAATGAAGAACTGATTCTTCAATTCTATGCAACGCTGCACATCACAGGCGATGCTGAAGATGTGAATTCATGGGTGCTGGACTGGATGTCTGAAAACACTCACTACACTGCACCAGCCTCTGAATTGCTTCATGCTCTACCACTCAGTCCTCCCCTTGAAGAAGCTCGCTGCATCTACAGTGAACCTGAGCTCACACATCATTACATGCAGGTGCTGATGAAACCTTTGAAGCCAGGTCAAGCACCAAGAACCAAATTCCTCGTGAAGGAATTGCTTTACGTGCCCAGAACTGTCTATCGTATTCTTACGAGGACAATCAGTCCTATCAAAGGCCACGACTCATCTGATGAGGAAATTGTTGGCATCATGAAGAATCTGGTATTCAACACCGTTCATGGCATTCCTGTCAATTATCATGATTTCTTCATGAGGACTATGGAAAATGTTGCACTGTCTCCGTTTGAGCTGAAGCCTTATGCACCTTGGATTATGAGATTCCTCAGGACAAGGTCTTCACTCAACTACAAAGCTGATTTCCAGAATCACCTCAGCTACTTGCCCCCAATTGAAGTCCTCAAGCAGACATATTCCTCAGTTGATGGAAAGGGCAAGACACCGGCTGTAATAGATGAAGGCATTCGTCCATTGGATGGTCAATTTCGCAAAGCTGCTTCTTATTCCACCAATGATGACTCTGCCACACATGACTCTGCCAATGCACCCAAGTCCACTCCTCAAGCCACTGCTCCGCGCGTGATTACTGACCGTGAACTTCTGCTTAGTCTTCACCAGAAGGTGGATCGAAATCACAAATGGGTTAAGCGTTAGTTTGGTTCACTTCTTCACAACAAGATTGCCACACATAATGCAGTGAAGAAAAACCATTACTACCTCCATCAAGTCTTCGGTCGCACCTGGGCAATCCTGCCACATCTGTATGGTGAAGACGATCTGAAGAAAATGGGTTTCAAAGAAGATTTTGACTGGTCTGCACCTCCACCGAAGAAATTCAAGAAGTTCAAGGTTCCTTCTCTGGTGGCCAGCTCATATTCTTCATCGCGCGACACTGATGAAAATGAAGACTTGGATGACACTACGGCAGGCCCTACTACAACAAACGACCCCAACAACGCTGGCGCTCCTTCATCAACTTGAAATTCTTCAGGGGCGTTAGTCCTCATATTGGATCCTTTTGGTCATTTGATGACAAAGGGGGAGAATTTTGAGTTAGTCTTCAAGCGGGTCTTTCTATATGGGCGTTTTTTTGTTAAGTTACAACTCTCGTTCTTCTGAGACTTTATTGGATCGAGTTGTAATCTTAAACCCGATGGTGCTCTGATACTTTTGAGACGTTTTTCTGCATGCTTATTCCTCGTTAAATATTATTACACGCATGCTAAATTACATCAGTCACCATATTTAATCATGCATTTCAAATTCTTCACTATTATATGTCAAATGCGTGTATGAATTACAAGATATAGGGGGAGATCTCCATGATTCAATTCTTCAAGTGTGCATTGCTTCAAAAGCAAATTCCTCACTATGCACATCTTCAGGGGGAGTTCTTCTATATCTTGTAATCAAATTCCTCAATATCAGTATTTACACTTCATATGTTTATCCCCATTGAAAACTTAACCTATATTGTCATCAATCACCAAAAAGGGTGAGATTGTAAGTGCATCTAGTGCCCCTTAGTGATTTTGGTGTATTGAAGACTTATAGGTTAAGGGACTAATGCGTTTGTGAGTGTACACAGGTCTATAAGTCTATGAGGAGTTTGATATTTACAGAGAAAGTCGACCCCTAAAAATGAAGTTCTTCAACTGAAGACTTTGAATCTCTGAAGACTTTCTGAAGACTTTGGAAGTGAAGAAATTGGTGTGACCTTGAAGACTTGGTATTCTTTCGAGGAACATGAAGTGTGAAGACTTTTGCTTTCGTATTTTCATTTTCTGTTTGTTGAGTCATAGGAAACACCGTACTGTTAAAGGGGGTCGAGGAAATACTAAGGAAAAATTTCCATGTGATGCTCAACTCAAAATCCTACACCTACCAATCCCTTCGAGTGAAGACATTGGAAATCTCATACAGTTCAGTCAATTTCTTCAATGACAGAGACGAAGTTCTTCTGGTCTCTGAGGAATTTGTCCTGACTGAGGAGTTAGGAATTCGCCAGTGCGGATTGCCTACACAGTGAGGAACATGATAGCCCTAAGGATTTTGCTACTCAAAATTCCGACCGTTGCTGTGCTATGCGTGAGCTGTCCCAAAATATCTATCCACCTAACGGTCATATCATTGAAGGGCATTTATGTCTTATCATGTCGGGCTTCTCCCTAAGCTATAAATAGCCACCCCCTACAACCACTAGCTGGCTGGCTGCTCCGAGAGAAACTGACACTTGTCATTTGAAAGCAACCCATCCTCCGAGGACTTTGAGCGAAAATCATCAAGTGAGGAAAAACCCAAAACCCAAACACCTACAAACCCCAAGTGATTGAGCATCACTGAAGAGATTGATCCTGAGTGGATCCGACACTTGTTACCTTTGAAGACTGTGCTTCTTCCAGATGGTTAGGCGTCATGGTCTAGAGCATCCAAGAGGAATTGTGGATCGCCGAGTGACCAAGTTTGTGAAGGTTCGGAAGTAACCTAAAGACTTACCACGAGTGATTAGACGAGGTCTGTGTGACCTTAGTTCAAGGAGAATACGGTGAGGACTTGGTGTCCTGAGCTGTGTGTTCAGGACTGGGTGTCCGGGACTGTGTGTCCTGGAGTTTAAATACTCAGCCGCTCCAACCAGACATACAACTGAGACAGCAGTTGGAACTGGTCTACCAAATCATTGTCTTCACCAAGCTTACTGGTTCTATTTCCTCAACTCTTTCATTTCCTCATAACTGTGTTGTGTGCTTGTTCATATCTGTGCTTGAAGACTTTGACTGAAGACTTTCTCAATTTCCTCAGTTCAATTTCTTCAGTCTGTTTGTCTTCATCCTGTGTTATCCTGTGCTCACGCTACCTGTACTCTGTGCCTGTCTTCATTTCATCATGATGACCATGCTTGTATTCTATCATGTTTACTTTTGAGTACTTATTCCGCTGCTAGTAGTTCTTCGCTAAGGAATTTCCTACTGGCAAATTCCTCAGTGAAGAATTTCATAAAAATTGCCTATTCACCCCCTCTCTAGTCGATATAACGCACTTTCACCCAACAAGCTCTACGAGAATCGACTCAAGGCGTCAATGCGCGAAACTGTCAAGTACATCTACAAGAAGAGACAATCCGCCGTGAGCGCCAAGAAGAAGCCGCTCCTCGTGAAGAGCTTCAAGGGATGAGGATCCGTGCAAGAATGCCACACCCTCAACTTAAAGCTAACAACGATGTGAAAATGAACCAAGCAGTTCAAGACCCTCCTCCACAACAAGAGCATCCTCATCATCACCATCGACCCCAACACAATGAAGAGCAACGCTACGACAAGCTCAAGTTCACCATGCTTAAGTTTCCCGGAAGCAACGACCCCGAAGACTACCTTTCATGGGCATTGAAAGTTGGCAAGATCTTTCGTTTGCATTACTACGAAGAAGGAAAGAAGATCACCATGGGATCTCTTGAGTTCCAAGACTATGTCCTCATTTGGTGGGAGCAAGTCATTGAGCGCCGAGCGGCAAGAGGTAAACCACTCATCACAACATGGGCTCAAGTGAAGGATGTCATGAGCGCGCACTTTGTTCCAAGATACTATAACCGCGACCTCTTCAATAAGTTACAACTCCTCAAGCAAGGTACAAAGAACGTTGAAGAGTATTACAAGGAAATGGAGATTGTCATGATTCAAGCAAATGTCACGGAAGATCATAAGCACACTATGGCACGTTTCTTGAATGGACTCAATCATCCTATCAAGAAGATCGCCGACTTCCAACCTTACTCAAAAATCATCGAGCTAGTGCATCAAGCTATCAAGGCAGAGCGAGAAGTGCAAGATGAATACAAGTATGCCAAGTTCTCCTCCAACTCCTATGGCTCCTCCTACAATCAAGCTTCAACGACTACGACACCTCCTTCCGCGACAAAACCTTCTACAAGCAACAACGACAAGTCAAGCTGAGAGCTTCATCATCTTCTACTCCAATGGATGAGACCGTCAAGATGAGTTCCATAAAATGCTTCACATGTGGAGGCCGAGCCCACAAGACTTTTGAGTGCACCAACGGGCGCACCATGATCGCCAACAACGATGCCACATATGACTCTGTGAGTGAAGGGGAAATGGAAGCCCTTGAGCATGTTGCCATGCGTTGACAAGTGAATGAAGATGAATATGACCAAATCTTTCGTGACAATGATTCGTGCCCTGCTCTTGTTGTCTCCAAGATCTTGACACTTCAACATCAACAAGATGAAGACCAACGATGCCATATCTTCCACACCAAGGCGGGCATAAATGGACGTTCCATGAAGGTCATCATCGACGGAGGAAGTTGCCACAACTTGGCAAGTGAAGAGCTATGTTCCAAGCTACAATTGGTTAAGATGAAGCATCCTCATCTCTAGTGTTGTCTTTATTCCAATAATTCAAGGACGTCTTCCCCGATGAGCTACCTCCGGGACTACCTCCTCTAAGCGGCATTGAACACCGAATCGACCTCATCCCTGGTGCATCGTTACCAAACAAGGCACCCTACCGCATCAACCCCGAAGAAACCAAGGAAATACAACGGCAAGTCCAACAACTCATTGACAAGGGACATGTACATGAATGCTTGAGCCCTTGTGCCGTACTAGTTATTCTTGTGCCTAAGAAATATGGTAGTTTTCGCATGTGTTCCGATTGCCATCCCATCAATGCTATCACCATTCGTTATCGATATCCTATTCCTCGCTTTGATGATATGCTAGATGAGCTTAGCAGAGCCACCATTTTCTCTAAAATTGATCTTAGAAGTGTCTATTACCAAATCTACATTCAATAAGGTGATGAATGGAAAACTGCTTTCAAAACAAAATTTGGCTTATATGAATGGCTAGTTATGCCTATGGGTTTATCGGAAGCACCCGGTACGTTTATGCGTGTGATGCACTATGTTCTTCAACTTACATCAACGTATTTGCTGTGGTCTACTTTGACAATATTCTTGTCTTTAGCATGTCTCTAGAGGGTCATGTCACCCATCTTAGAGATGTTTAACAAACTCTAAGAAAAGAGCGCCTTTATGCTAATATGGACATATGCCTTATTGGTGTTGATAAGCTTGTTTTCTTGAGATTTGTTGTGTCATCGAAGGGTGTTCATGTAGATGAAGCTAAAATTAATGCTATTAAAACTTGGCCACAACAAACCAACTTGCAACAAGTGCGAAGCTTCCTTGGCTTAGCCGACTTCTATCGAAGATTCGTGAAGGACTTTCGCACTATTGCATCCCCTTTGCATGCCTTGAGTAAGAAGAATGCACCTTTTGTTTGGGGAACATCCCAAGATACCGCATTTCATGAGCTTAAGAATTTTCTTACACATGCTCCTTTGCTTGCATTGCCCAATTTTGACAAAACTTTTGAAGTTCATTGCAATGCTGGTGGCAATGCTATAGGAGGTGCGTTGATGCAAGAGAAGCACCCAATTGCTAATTTTAGTGAAAAACTTTCTGGAGCGCAACTCAATTACCCCATCTATGACAAAGATTTGTGTGCATTAGTGCGAGTGTTGCATGTGTGGGAGCATTACCTCCATCCTCATGAATTTGTCATTCATATCGACCATGAAACTCTCAAGTATCTTAAGAGTCAAACTAGGCACGCCAAATGGAGTGAATTTATTGAATCTTTTCCCTATGTCATCAAGTACATTAAGGCTAAAGAAAACATAGTGGCGGATGCTCTTTCCCACAAATGCATGCTTGTTACTTAACTAGAATTGAATGTCACTGGTTTTGAGCACATAAAAGACTTGTATGCGCATGATCCTACTTTTGCTATTCCTTATACCAAATGCTTGATGCATACATCCTGGGAATGCTATTACATTAAAGATGATTATCTTATGAGAGCTAACAAACTATGTATCCCAGAGTCTTCTCTTTGATTGTTACTTCTGCAAGAATCTCATGTAGCAGGACTTATGGGACACTTTGGACGCGACAAGACATTTGCTACGCTATCCAAGAACTACTTTTGGCCCAAGATGTTTCACGACATCTCTCGCTACACCAACCGATGCTCGATATGTCGCAAAGCTAAGTCTAAAGCTCAATCCCAAGGTCTCTATATGCCACTTCCTATACCGTATCACCCATGGGAAGATATCAATATGGACTTTGTGCTTGGTTTGCTTAGAACTCGAAATGGCAAAGATTCTGTGTTTGTTGTTGTGGACCGTTTCTCTAAGATGGCACATTTTATTCCATGCAACCAGATAGACGATGCTTCACATGTTGCCAATCTCTTTTGTAGGGAAATCTTGCGTCTACACAGAGTGCCAAAGACTATTGTTTCAGATAGTGACATCAAGTTCCTAAGCTACTTTTGGAAGACCCTACGTTCCAAGCTCGGTATCAAGCTCTTATTCACTTCGGCATACCATCCACAAACTGACAGCCAAATAGAGGTGACGAACCGAACGTTATCTACTCTCCTACGTGTGTTGATCAAGAAGAACATCAAGGAGTGGGAAGAGTGTTGTCGTGAGAAACCATGACCACCTATGGGGCCATGAGCCCCTTGTAGTTCGGCATGGGGGATGAGCACATTGCACAAAGAGCAGAGAATGTCGTGCAGCACGACAGAGATCACACGGGCAATTTTACCCAGGTTTGGGCCGCCGTGCGGCATAAAACCCTCTTCCTGCTTTTGGTGGATTGATGGAGGATTGTGGTCGAAGCACATCGCTCGAGCCCGGCAGGGCTGCCTCGGGGCCAGAGCAGCTATGCGCGTATGAGTGTACAAGGGTCTGAATCCGTTCTATGGTTGCCACATGCCTCCTTTTATAGATCAAGGGGTCATCACAATGGAAAATCAGTCATTGAGCACCGATTATATAGCAAACCGTGCTATCATACCTAACTCTACAGGTAGGGCAGAGCGCATTAAATGCGCTGCTTAGTCTCACATCATGGTCCACCCAGCAAGCCTTGCCGGGGTGTTCGGCCACCTTCTCCCCTGCCTGCATGCACGTCTCAGGACGGGTGTCATTTGGAGGTGATTTCCATAGGAAGTGGCTACCATGTGGCAAGAAACAACCACTTAGTATCTTGGGGGATTGACACCGCACCGATCGATGACATACGTCGCTGTGAGGTGGAGCGGTAAAGCCTTGGCGAGGTAGTTTGCTTTTTGAGGGCCCAGCAGGCCTGCCAGGACGGTCTTGAGGTTTGCCTTCCGGGTAACCTTAACCTTGCTAGGCTCGCCTGCCCGGCAAGGGAGGTTTTTCCTTAGTGGTGTCTTGCTCCTTTGGCTTGACTTGGTCTTCTTGATCCGCATTGTGATTCCTCAAAGAGTTGATCACTTGTGCTCGGTCTGGTCTTGGATGTTGCAATCTTGCTCAGTGGTTTTGCTATCCATGCACAAGTCAGGGGGAAAACATACACCCCTGTTTGTGTACCCCGACAGAACCCCCGGGCCTCAGCCATACATGTCGCTGGGCACGTTGGGCCCCAAACAGTGCATGGACACATGGCTAGAGAGTGATTCGTGTGCAGTGCTACTTCTTGAGCTTGCGTTGGTTTTTCCCTTGAAGAGGAAAGGGTGATGCAGCAAAGTACAGATAAGTATTTCCCTCAGTTAGAGAACCAAGGTATCAATCAAGTAGGAGATAACGCACAAATCACCAATACCTGCACAAACAATCAAACAACTTGAACCCAATGCGGTAAAGGGGTTGTCAATCCCTTCACGGTCTCTTGCAAAAGTGAGATCTGATAGAGATAGATAAAACTAAACAAAAGATAAAGTAAATATTTTTGGATTTTTTGGTTTATAGATCAGAAAGTAAAAGATTGCAAAAACTTATATGATGGAAAATAGACCTCGGGGCCATAGGTTTCACTAGAGGCTTCTCTCAAGATAGCAAATAATAAAGTTGGTGAACAAATTACTATCGAGCAATCGATAGAAAAGCACAAAGTTATGACGATATCTAAGGCAATGATTATGAAATATAGGCATCACATCCGTGTCAAGTAGACCGACTCCTGCCTGCATCTACTACTATTACTCCACACATCTACCGACTCCTGCCTGCATCTAGAGTATTAAGTTCATGAAGAACAGAGTAATGCATTAGGTAAGATGCCATGATGTAGAGGATTAATGTCAAGCAATATGATGTAAACCCCATCTTTTTATCCTCAATGGCAACAATACAATATGTGCCTCACTGCCCCTTCTGTCACTAGGAGAGGACACCGCAAGATTGAACCGAAAGCTAAGCACATCTCCCATTGCAAGAAAAACCAATCTAGTTGGCCAAACCAAACCGATAGTTCGAAGAGAAATACAAAGATATCAAATCATGCGTAAAAAGAATTCAGAGAAGATTCAAATAATATTCATAGATAAGCTGATCATAAATCCACAATTCATCGGATCTCGACAAACACACCACCACAAAAGAGGATTGCATCGGATAGATCTCCAAGAACATCGAGGAGAACATGGTATTGAGAATCAAAGAGAGAGAATAAGCCATCTAGCTACTAGGTATGGACCCGTAGGTCTAAGGTAAACTACTCACGCCTCATCGGAAGGGCAATAGAGTTGATGTAGAAGCCCTCCGTGGTCGAATCCCCCTCCGACAGGATGCCGAAAAAGGCCCCAAGAAGGGATCTCACAGGAACAGAAGGTTGTGGCGGTGGAGAAGTGTTTTCGTGGATGCCTCTGGTGGTTTGGGAATATATGTGAATATATAGGAGGCATAACTAGGTTAGGGGAGTCACGAGGGGCCCACAAGGCAGGGGCGCCCCCTACCCCCTTGTCGTCGCCTCGTGGCTCTTCTAAGTTGAACTCCAAGTCTCCGGGGTGTCTTCTGGTCCAAGAATAATCATCGCGAAAGTTTTATTCCGTTTGGACTCCATTTGGTATTCCTTTCCTGCGAAACTCAAAAACAAGGAAAAAACTGAAACTGGCACTGGGCGCTAGGTTGATAAGTTAGTCCCGGAAATAACATAAAATAGCATAATAATGCATATGAAACATCCACAACAGATAATCTAATAGCGTGGAACAATAAAAAATTATAGATACGTTGGAGACGTACCATGCAGTGGTTTGTCATGATAACCAGTCAATCCAACGTCCATTTCATGCAATTACCATGGGTCGTGGGGTAGTGGGACCGCAACAGTTAATGTGAAACGGTAACTTCTGAAGAGTTGTGCCCTCCCCCGCATCTTTTCTCTTAAGAGGAAAAATTGCGAAAGGGCACTGCTCATTCATCGTTCGCTCCGCTCCCCCTCCATCTTCTTCTGCAAGCCAAGCAACTGCCCTTCCTCCTCGCCCGTGCTCGCCACCAATCTCTTTCTAGCTTCCTCCTCTATTCCTGCCGTAGCTCAAAGAGATGGGGAAGAAGGCCGATGCCCCCAAAGGGAAGCGGGCGATTGCCGCCCTGGAGGCGGCCGCCGGAGGAAGCAAGAAGAGAGCAGCGGAGCTGGACAAGAAAGGATAGGGAGACGTGGTCTTCTTCTCGTCGAATCTGGACAACGACATTTTGCAAGCAAGGTACGGATACCTGTGGGGGAGGGAAGTCCTAAAAGGGCACGACGCACCCAAGGTTCTGGCAGAGGGGAAAGAGGACCCGCCAGATTCATATCAATTCTTCTGTGCATATTTCATCTGCGGCCTCTGTCCCGTCTTCTCGGATTTCTTCGAAGCCATGATGATGATCTATGAATTTCACCTTGATTTCATGCTGAACACAATGGCGTGCATGGCGATCTTTGCCCACTTGTGCGAGAACTTCGTTGGGGTTGCCCCCAATGTTGACTTATTCAGGCACTATTTTGTCCCGCGAGTGGAGAGCAAAGTCCACCGCTCCGAGAATAAGCTAGATGCCTTGGGTGGAGAGGGAGAATTGGGGCTATCTCCCTAGCCTAAAGCATGACAGATGGGAGGAGGGGATATTGGTGCTGGATTCAAGATGAGGAAGCCCCGGAATTCTGGCACGCACGAGAAGAGTGCATTGTGCGGGATAATGTGTGGAAAGAATTTGGCCTCACCGATAACAGGCTTCGCCCGACAATAAACATGATCACCCGCTTAAAGGATGTCGGGCTGACCATCAGGCATGTGGGGACTGACTTTCTTCGACGCTGCATTGTGCCTTTGCAGAAGAGGGAAAGACCCGCCTGGATGTATGGAGAAGCTGCAGATACGATGAGGTTGCTTTCGGGTCTGGCCAGCAATCTGTCAATCTATGGCCATGATTGGTTGTGCGAACAACTGTTCGGCAGCCTTGGGCCGTTCAAGTTGCTGGCAAGCGTAATCCCACTGAACATCTACTCCGGCCGGGATCAGATCCTAAAATGGATGCTAGATTGCAATGCTCATGGAGTTTCAGGTGATTGGCGGTTACCCACACTCGATGAAGAGCTCGCGTGGTCCTCCAGCCTGGTGGAGAAGGCTACCAGGGAGGATACCAACATGTACAAGAATACTTCCAAGGTGGAAGAGGCGTATATCAGGAGGCGGCTCGAGGAAGACAGGGCATTTTGAGCCACCACAAAGGCAAAGGTCGAGAAGGCAGTGGAGGAGAAGGGGGAGGTTGAGGACGAAGGTTCCTCCCGCGGTAGGGACGAGGCGCAAGCCATAGAGGAAGCTATCGGGGATGACCCTGCCGGGAGTGGGCTTGCCGAGAGCGAACCTTCTGGGGATGAGCCTGCCGGGGATGAGCCTTCTGGGATTGAGGCCCTGTACACCGCAGCAGTAGAGGCCCAGGAGGAAGAGGGGGTTGAAGAGGTGGAGGAGCCCACAGAGGAGTGGATCGTGGCAGACCCTCAAGCCCCCGAGCCAGTTTTGGACCAGCATCCACATAGGCGAGTTGCCAACCAGGGAGCGGCGGTTCCCGATCCTGCGCCTGCCGCCAAGAAGGTGAAGAAGATTGCCTCCAAGAGCAAAAAGCAGGATGTGGTGCGCCGCCAGTCCTCCCGCCTTGTCGGGGCTAAAAAACCCTCCCGCCAAGCAATACGCGGCTGTGGGAGTTGATTCTACGTCCCAGGCTGGCTCGAGCTCCCTGCAGAACTCGTCCTCGTCGGAGTCTCCAGCACCTCGGCAAGGCTCAAAGCTGCTAGGAAGTTCCGTTCCCCTGCCCCATAAGAGGGGCCGGGCGCCCTCACCGCCCATTGAGTTTGAGCTGAACTCCATGCTCATCGACGAAGAGTAAGAGCGAACAATCCCCCTTTTCTTGTAGTAGGTTCAGTATGGCTGCTTGCTCTTGTTAACTGATATTTTGCTTGCTACTATTGTCAGGGAGGAGGAGGAGACGGAGACTCTCATCCACCGGTCCAAATCGCTTAAGAGCGCAAAGCCGCCAAAGACAGTGGAGGGCACGGGTCTGGCGGAGCAGCCCAAATGACCCGCCACCAAGCCCCCAGCTCAGCCCCCGGTACAAAAGCATGGGATTGGCCCCTCCTATGGGAGAGTGATGGAGGAGATATTCCAACCTCCTCAGTTGGAACAAGAGGAGAGATGACCCAAGACGAGCCCCTCCAGGAAGGACTTACCCCGCTTGCCGATCGGGTTGAGGAGCCCCCGATGATGACTTCAGCAGGAGAGCTTGCCCAGGACGACGCAGTGGTTGCCGCGAGGGAAGACGGAAACCATGGCCCGGCAACTGATGTTGCCGGGCAAACTGAGGCTTCCACCCGGCAGGCTCCTTCGGGTAATTCATCTGATCTTTTCTCCCTCCCTCCCACTCTTTCTTTCTTCTCTTTTACCGTCTTGCTTCATGCTTCGGGCTTCTTTGACACTTCTGTCTCTTGATTTTTTCTTGCTGTCTTCGCTTGCAGTTCCTAGGCCGAAGAGCCTGAATTGCTGGAAGAAGTAGCCAACATAGGGAGAGACGCCGCAGATGAAGCCGCCAAGATCGCCGCTATGGAGGGGCAGGAACATACTGTTGGGAGTGTCCATGAGCCCCCGACGAAAATGGAGCAGACCCTTGTCGGCGCGCCAAGGGCGGGGGCGACGGTCGAGGAGAAGATTCCCCTCCAAACCATGGACCCCTCCCCTCATTCGGCACTAGGGCGGGGACCTCTCAGCCACCCTCGAGCCAATTGGCGATGGTGCTCATGCAGCCTTGGCTCGGAGCCCCCGACTCGTCAGTGGCGACGAGCGTGGAATTTGACGAAGAGCTCCAGCGCATTCTTGCGTCATTGTATCAAGGGGTCGAAGAGGTCAACGATTCTATTGTTGTCGTGATGGACTTATCTTTTATGGAGTCCATGATGGTGGGCATTAAGGAGATGCAGGGCTGGCACAGCCAGAAATGGCAGGCGCTCAGGGATCAACGCAAGTCTACCAACAAAGTGGATCAGCAAATGAGGGACAAGGGTAGCGAGCTGCACGACGGGCATGGCAAGTAGTTCCAGGTCCTGATGCGTTTCCGTGTACCATATATTTCTATTGGTCTATTGTTGCATTTGCAAATTTACGAATCTTTTTCAACATTATTTGAATCTCTTTAATAATTACATAAATTTTCTGCCACCATCCTCCCAAGCTAATCCAAAGGCCTTATTTGTGTAGGTGTGAAAAATTGACGAGATATGGTACCGATTGTGCTATTTCCTTGCTACACTATTGAGTGATCATTGATCCATTCTCAACATCGGTTAAGGGTACATTTGGTATAGTTCTTTCCTTTCTTCCACTCACATATTTTCTTGCGATGATGGGTAGCCCAACTACTTCTTTAAACCCACTCTTCATTGAGCAAGATGATGACCCGAACAAATATGTCACCAAGGACCACCTCTCCGGTGCACAAAGAGCTTTGCATCAAGAACAAGAAGCCTTGGGTGACCGAATCGACCTACTCGCCACCGACTTGCACCAATCTGAACAACGTACAAGAGACTACCTTGACCACAAGCTATCCTCACAAATGGAGGATATCGACGAAAGGTTGTCTACTCAGAAGAAGGAGACCGATGCAAGGATGGATGAGATCCGCACCTTGTTGCTCAACCATTCTTCTACATCTTCATCATATTCAAGACGAAGCCACTCTAGTCGACATTATTCGCAATATTCTTTGAATGCAAGTCATCCTCGAGTTCGTTCGTATCATCGCCAAGACCATGAAGTTCATCAAGCTCCACAAAACCCATTACATGGCAAGGGTTTACAAGGCTGTCTCCATGAATGCAAACGCCAACGGCGACAAGCTAATGACCCTCCTATCCAAGAGCAAGCTCCAACGCACCAAGAATTACAAGAACAACAAGATGGTGATGCCATTCGACAAGAGCGACAATGTCGTGAGGAACAAGCCCTCGAAGCCCAACAAGCTCTATGAGAATTGTTGGGAATATAGTATGGCCGAAGTTGAGCAATGTTCCACGACCGGCGGGTCTCCTCGTCCGACTTACGTGAGTCTTTGTGCTCTTGAACGTCAATGGGGTAATATGACCCGTCCTTTAAGTTCTTGCTGACCACAAAGGGTCCTTCCCAAGGCGGGGATAGCTTGTGTGCATTTGACAGATCCTGGATGAGCCAGAGCACCAGGTCACCTTCTTGAAAAGTCCTGGACTTAACACGGCGGCTGTGATAATGACGCAGGTCCTGTTGATAAATTGTTGATCGAGCCGCTGCTAAGTCTCTCTCCTCATCTAATAAGTCAAGTGCATCATGTCTGGCTTGTTCGTTATTAGCTTCAACATAAGACGCCACACGAGGTGAGTCATGGCGGATGTCACTAGGAAGCACCGCTTCTACTCCATAACCATGAAGAAAGGTGTATAACCCGTGGACCTGTTAGGAGTGGTGTTGATACTCCATAGTACCGAGGGTAACTCCTCTACCCAGCAACCCGGCGTCCGTTGTAAGGGAACCATGAGTCGGGGTTTAAGACCTTTTAAGATTTCCTGATTTGCTCTCTCAGCCTGCCCATTATATTGAGGGTGAGCTATAGAAGAAACATCAAGCCGGATATGCTCACGTTGACAAAACTCCTCCATAGCCCCTTGGGATAAATTAGTGCCATTGTCAGTGATAATGCTATGTGGAAAACCAAAGCGAAAGATCACCTTTTTCATGAACTGAACCGCTGTGGCTGCATCACACTTACTCACTGGCTCTGCCTCAACCCACTTTGTGAATTTGTCAACTGCCACTAAAAGATGTGTCTTTTTATCCTTAGACCTTTTGAAAGGTCCAACCATGTCAAGCCCCCAGACCGCAAACGGCCAAGTGATTGGAATCATCTGCAACACCTGAGCCACCGGCTCTTGTCATGTACATACTTTGACGTTGTATATACTATGATAAGTAATAAAGCAGGACCTCTGTCCTTTTTCCTCTTCAAAGGTTATATATCTTTACTATTTTCATGACTATTAAGGAGCTGATCATATCTGAATTTAGCTTAGCCTTTCTGGTCCGGCTTATGATCGTATTCGAATCTAGCTGTAAACCTCATGATCACTTGGGGGCTTCCTGTTCAAACATAGGTCGTATTCGAACCAAAGAGAACATAGCTATCGTAACCCTCTTGACCAGCTCAATGCCAAACTCACTAGGGGCTTCTTGATCGTATCTGAATCATAGCTTAACCCCTTTTGGGTCCGACTTGGATCGTATCCGAATCACGGTCGTTAAAAACATCTCAAGGTCATTTGGGGGCTTCCTGTTCAAACATAGGTTGTATCTGAACCAAAGAGAACATAACTGTCGGTACTCTCTTGATCGGCTCAACGCCAAAGCCACTGGGGGCTATATGATCGTATTCGAATCTTAGCTTAACCCCTTTGGTCCGGTTTACTGGTCGTATTCGAATCAGAAATCCCCCACTTCCCCACTTCTAGTTACAAAATTAATTTATATTGTTTGAAATCTGCTATTTGTCTTACTGGTCTTTGTTGTTTCAAATTTAAACGATCAGCATGTTTTTTTACTGGCTTAACTATTTGACAATAAGCCGCCAAGGCATGATAGTCATCAGGCGTACAGGAGCATTGACTTCTCAAAAGGACTGGATCATCAACCTCATCACCCGGGTCATATAAACCAGTGGTCCAAAGGTAAAAGATATAGGTATGACTGTTATTTATGAACAGTTGTTTCTGTGTTAATCAAAGGTTGTTTCAACCTTGTTTATTTTCGCATCTGTTTCTATTTCTTCTAATATGATAAACCATTTGTTATATACCGGGTGTTCTGACCCGTTCGGTGCTAAACCGCCAAGCCAGTTTTTTTCTTTTTCTATAGGAAAAGAGCCGAAATATGATAGAGAACCATAAATGTGATGCATATATTGACATCAGGAAGCAAAGAGTCACACATGGCATTTTATGCACGATGGCATAGGCAAAATATGCAGTTGTTTCAAGCTAAATTTATTACAAGGCTTCAAAGAGCCCACAAGATGGTTATCACTCTTCCCTCGCCAGTTCACCTCCTTCTGCTGATTGGAAGCTGGGTTTGGACCAGTCAAAACCGTTCACGGCAATGAACTCTGCTTCTTCATCAATCAGGCCAACCGGATAAACTTCCGGAGCAAACGTATGTTGACGAACCGGTGGGATTAGATCTGTCACCTTGTAAGAGGGAGTTGCCATCTTCTTATTCTCCAAATCAAAACCCGGCTGATATTTGTCAATATTGGTTTCATCTCCAAGAATGGTAGCCTGAGGTCGAACTCCCCTCACGCAAGCAACAAAGTCATCCTGCTCAAATAGAGACCCGTCTTCCTTCACGGTAGGGTACCCCCTGGCTACATCCACCAGGTCTAGATCTGGCACCCAGGCTTTGGAGCGGCTCAGGGCAGTCAAGGCTCCGGCTCTGGCACAGGATCGTTTGACTTCTTGAAACCTGGCAGGTAAGATTGATAGTTTTTTCAAGACATCACTAAGCCGGTTGGGTCCTTGGTTGGCAGGAGAGATAGCAGCAAGTGCTCGTTGAGCGCCAGTGTACAACTGTTCCACTAATGTATAGACCGTCTTCAGTTTAGTCACATTATCTTGGCTCAGATTTTTGCTTCGCGGGCCTGCACATATTTTTTAAACAAGGGGTCAGTAGGCGGTTTATATTCTGGGTCAAAAGAAGGTACAAAAGATCAGTACAGATGGCTTACCAAAGATGGCGGAAACCATTTGAGACACCCGTTTCTTTAAACCGGTAAGCTCCGTGGTAACCTCCTCAAGAGCTGCTTCAGTTTTTTCAGCATGTTGTGTGAGCAGCGTCTTTTCTTCGGCCCAGGATTTCTTTTTGGCAGTCAAGCTGGTTTTCAATTTTTCCGTCTCAGCAAGACTCAATTGAAGTTTAGAATCAGCAGACTTGATTTCTGCCTCTTGATCCGCTAGTCGGGTCTTTGCATCAGTCAATTGGGAGCCCAGTTCAGATAGGGCGTTCTACAAAACATACACAGGTGTGTCAAGGCTTAAACTAAAAGTTATAAATATTCAAGTCTCAAGTACTTTGCACTACAATACTACTTGACACTTGGGGGCTAATGTCTGCCAAAACAATTTCTTATGACTCTTATATATTTCAAGTCCCAAGTACCTTGCAAAGTAACAGCACTTGGCACATGGGGGCTAATGCATGGTATTCAGAAAGTTTCTCAAGATTAAGCCGGATTACAATATTTGTTGGGATTAGTAAAAGACAGTTATGAAATTAAGTACCGGCTCATTTGTGATCAAGTAAACCGGCCCTTGGGGACTACAGGTGAAGTTTGTACTATTCTGTTGGACTTTTGAAAGACTTAAAGAGAAAGTATCCATCTATAGCATAAAGCCTCCAGATCATTTAGGATCATCATCTGAAGACTTGGGGGCTGGCAGAGTATAAGTAAACCGGAGAACATACCTCATATTTCAGCTGAAGTTGCTTGACCATCTCAATCTCTGACTCACAGCTGGAATGAACATGGCTGAGATAGCCGGACAATATGTCATTAGCGTTCAGATGGCTGTAGTGAGAGATATCAAAACACACTTTCTATCTCTCCAGGGCTTCTTGTTTAGCGGTGTGTCGAGCTAACACGGTGGGAGTCCCCGGCTCAACGAAATAGCTTCCAGTGACCAGAACGTCATGGTCAGCAGATGATGGCGGGTTGGCCGAGCTGGATGGTTCGACAGTAGAGGGGTTAACAACGATATCATCAGCTGACAGCTCAGGAGGATCCGATTGAGCATTGGCAGCCGGGTCTTCTGGTGCTTTAGTTCGAGGGGGAGAAGTTGGCATGGCCGGTTCAGGTGCAAGGACTGACGGGTTTTCCGCCGGCTTAGTCACCTTGGACTTCTTGGACTTGGCTTGACGACTAAGAAATAGGTTATGAGACAGTTGGTACAAAGATGCAGTTTGAAAGACACGGAGGAAAGATGAATTTTTCCTTACCCAGGGGCAGTCTTGAAGGCCGTAAATTGAGTCTGAGATGAGTCGCCAGAAGAGCGAGAAACCTCCTGCAGAAGATAAAATAAAGTTAGTAATGCAAGGGAGAAGATCAGTTAATGGAAAGTAAAAGATGAAGATAAAAGAGACCTCATTCTGGCATTTTTGAGGAGTTTGTTGAAGAACGGAAGGCGGTTCATCGTTGTTCTGGGCCTGACGGCGGCTCTCATGTTGCTGCTTTCTCAAAAGAAAATGAGGGTCCAAATAAGCCAAAGGTTGTGAAAACCTTACTTTCTGGGTTACCAATCGAAGTTTCTGTCTTGGAAAATGGGCTGAGTCGGAGGAAATAGTTACCTCTTCTTCAACGGCCTGACTGGCCCCCGTGTCGTCCTGGCAATAGTTAGTGTCAACAAGGTTATTCAAAAACTGGCCAAGGGAGTCAAGGGCTACCTCCGACTTAGAAGTATCATGAAGCTTTAACAGGTCCTCAGCGGTGCTCTTTTTCTTCTTAGATCTCCGGGTCGTCTTCTTGGCGGTTATGGCGGCGGCTCTAGCCTTCTTGGCAGCTTCATGGTCATACTTGGCTTTCCAGAAGTCAGATTTGGCCTGTAAACAAGTAAACAAGATAAAAGGTCATGCAGGTATTTAAAACTGCTGAGAAAAATACAAAGAGGAAAAGATCAGGGTTTTTTTTACCTCAGGCGCCAGGTTAAGTTTGCAGAAGGGGCTTAACCCGACTTTACTGCAGTCTTCATATTTGCCGTTCACCAGAAGAGTTGACATTGAAAGAATATCTTCTTCAGTGAGTTGAACGGAGCTATGACGGAGAGAGTCATCTGGGCCTCCACCATATTCATACATCAATTTGGATCGACGGCTTAGAGGGATGACCCGCCACGCGACCCAGCAACGAGTCAAATCAACTCCGGTTAAGCCGTTTCCCAGTAAGGTGTTAATCTTTTTTATTGATGGAATAAGCTTTATGCGTTCGGCGGCAGTAAGCTTTTCAGGGAGCACAAACTTGGAATCTAGATGATCCACGCGATAACCCAGCAGTGGTTTCTCGTTGGCTGGTGAAGTGTCTTGACAGTAGAACCAGGTCTGATTCCAGTCTTTGGGATGACTCGGCAAGACTATTAGGGGGAAGACGGCACCCTGTCGGTGCTGAATTGAGATGCCTCCAAGTTCTAAACTAATGCCATTGGTACACTCATTCTGGCGGTTCAGATCAAAATACTCTCTGAAGAGTTCCACATTCGGTTCTTCTTGAAGGTACACCTCATAGAGAACTTGGAAATTGCAGATATTGGATATGGAATTGGGCCCGAGATCTTGAGGGTGCAGTTTGAAAAATGGAGAACATCTCTGAAGAACTTTGAGCCGGGTGGTGAAAAGCCTCGATTCATGTGGTCAGAAGAGACAATGACTTCACCATCTTTGGGATTGGGCCATTCCTCGTCGGGGTCAGGTGCACAGTACGACATAACATTCTTCCCTGGCAAAAAACCTATGGTGAAGAATTCCTTCAGATTGTCCTCGGTTACTGTGGAAGGGACCCAGTTGCAGACGGTCGGTGCTTTTGACATCATGATGATCAAAAGACAAACTGAAAAGAAAGTAACGTACCGGTCCAATTCAATGGTGAAATTAATAGTTAAATGATGATGGTGCAAATAGGTAATGGCGGCTTAAGTAAGGGCTAATGTCATATAAGGGAAAAGTAAGCCGGCATTGTAATCCACCATGACTACAGACATTTGAAGGAAATCAGAGATAGAATTGGCGACGTGTTGATGCAAACAAGTTCCCTACTTTCTTGATATTATTCTAGATCAAAGGGTCGTTCAAAATGGAAAATATTCTAGACCTAAAAATCTAGCACAGATGAGTTCATGAGCTCCATTGAGGCCTTTGAACCAGAGAAAGGGATCTGTTGGTATCGAGGATGGGCACAAAACAACTACCGCATGAATGCATGTTCTCTTTGGATCAAGAAGAAGTCGTAGTGGAAGAAATACAAGGAAACCGTGATGAACTATGAAGAACACGCAGAAACCTAGAAACCCTAATGCAGATCTGAGGAGCAGGAAGGTGAGCACTTACAACCACGGATCTTCTGTGGAGGTCGCCGCCGTTCTCTAGACCGATTCTGGTTGATGCATCAGCCAAGGTCAACAGAGACAGAGGTGAAGCGCGATGGCACCGGAGCTCGAGCATCGGGAGGGTTGCGAGAGGAAGAAGACAAAGAAGAGAGAAGAATGAGAAAGACCAGGGCGTGCCTATTTATAAGGGGATAAGCAAACAGGTGAGCGCAGAAATCGAGGAAGACCCAAATAAAGATTATCCAACTAAACGGACGCCTCAATTCTCAGAAGACATTAAAAGATAAAGATCCGTTGAGGATGACGTCATAACAGTTTTTTGTGTTTTCAGAAGATGACATCACGGCGGGTTACATAATTTTTACAGAGATAGGAAGATGGATTTCATATAAGTATTGAAGATTGACAAGGAACAAAGTTCAAAGTCAACCTGGGGCCGGCCTAATGTTGGGAATATAGCTACCAGGTAAGACCCGCCCAGGAGGGGCCGGGTCAGCCCCAACGGCAGGTTACAAAAGAAGCCTAGTAACATTCAAGGCGATAGTTTATTAACAATTGTAGTAGGCTTAAGCCCAGAGGCGGCTTAAGGCGCAATATTGTAAACCGCCGTATGTAAAGAAAGACTTTTAAAGAAAGGCATACAAAGAAGTCACAGAGCCGAACACGTTTTATGAACCGGCCAGGACTCTGTAGGCTGCCAGGCGTCAACCCGTGTATATAAGGGGACGACCCGCTAGCGGCTTAGGGCAAGGGACAACAACTCAAAGCCAGGACACGCATATTCGCTCCCTGGTCTTCGAAACCCCAGCAATTCCAAACACAACTAGATGTAGGCTTTTACCTTCATCATAAGGGGCCGAACTAGTATAAAACCTCGCGTGTCCTTTGTCCCGATTAACCCCTTTAAGCTTCCTAGTTGAGATGGCCCTACGACTAAGTCCTTTCGCTAGGACATCTAGCGTGACAATTCCATGACAAGAATCGACTCAAGCCGTCAATGCGCGAAACTATCACGTACGTCAACAAGAAGAGGCAATCCGCCGTGAGTGCCAAGAAGAAGCCGCTCGTCGTGAAGAGCTTCAAGAGATGAGGATCCGTGCAAGAATGCCACACCCTCAACATCAAGCTAACAACGGCGTGAAAGTGAACCAAGCTGTTCAAGACCCTCGTCCACGACAAGAGCGTCCTCATCATCACCATCGACCCCAACACAATGAAGAGCAACGCTACAGCAAGCTCAAGTTCACCATGCCTAAGTTTTTCGGAAGCAACGACCCCAAAGACTACCTTTCATGGGCATTGAAGTTGACAAGATCTTTCATTTGCACAACTATGAAGAAGAAAAGAAAATCACCATGGAATCTCTTGAGTTTCAAGACTATGTCCTCATTTGGTGGGAGCAAGTCATTGACCGCCGAGTGGCAAGAGGTGAACCACCCATCACAACATGGGCTCAAATGAAGGATGTCATGAGAGCGCACTTTGTTCCAACATACTATAACTGCAAACTCTTCAAGAAGTTACAACTCCTCAAGCAAAGCACAAAGACCGTTGAAGAGTATTACAAGAAATGGAGATTTCCATGATTCAAGCAAATGTCACGGAAGATCATGAGAAAACTATGGCACGTTTCTTGAATGGACTCAATCATCCTATCAAGAAGATCGCCGACTTCCAACCTTACTCAAACATCATCGAGCTAGTGCGTCAAGCTATCAAGGCAGAGCGACAAGTGCAAGATGATTACAAGTATGACAAGTTCTCCTCCAACTCCTACGGCTCCTCCTACAATAAAGCTTCAATGACGACAAGTCAACCTACAAGAGAACTTCGACATCCTTAAGTCGTCCTCCTATTACAAGCAACTTCAAGCCGAGAGCTTCATCATCATCTACTCCAACAAATGATACCGTCAAGATGAGTTCCATAAAATGCATCACATGTGGAGGCCGAGGCCAAAAGACTTTTGAGTGCACCAACCAGCGCACCATGATCGCCAACGACGATGCCACGTACGACTCTGTGAGTGAAGAGGAAATGGAAGCCCTTGAGCATGTGGCCATGCACGGACAAGTGAATGAAGATGAAGATGACCAAGTCTTTTGTGACAATGATTCGTGCCCCGCTCTCATTATCTCCAAGGTCTTGATACTTCAACTTCAACATCAACAAGACGAAGACCAACGATGCCATATCTTCCACACCAAGGCGGGCATAAATGGACGTCCCGTGAAGGTCATCATCGACGGAGGAAATTGCCACAACTTGGCAGGTGAAGAGCTATGTTCCAAGCTACAATTGGTTAAGATGAAGCATCCTTGTCCCTACAAGGTCCAATGGCTTAGCGACTCCGGCACCATCCAAATGGAGCACACGTTCAAGTCTCCTTCAAAATTGGAGCATACAAAGACACCTTGGAGTGTGATGTGGTTCCCATGTCTATTTGCCATCTCCTACTTGGCCGACCATGGAAATTCGACCGCGGCGTCATCCACAATGGGTGAACCAATCACTATAGCTTCAAGATGAAGGGAAAGGAGTACGTGCTATGACCTATGTCACCAACTCAAGTGATCGTCGACAAGAAAGCAACCACCCATCATGGAGAGAATAGTGAGAGAGTGAGCCACCAAAAAGAGAGTGAGCACCACAAGCCAAAATTGAGTGCCTCCACGATGAGCGACAAGAACAACTTAGTGCTATTCACTGCCAAAAGTGAGATGAGAGAAGTGTGTGAGTACCCATCAAGTGTTATGCACTATGTCCTTTGTGCAAGGATGAAATGGCAAGGACTAACACCTCACACAATCTATCTTTAGTGTTGTCTTCTCTATTCCAGGAATTCAAGGACGTCTTTCCCGGTGTGCTACCTGATACGTCTCCAACGTATCTACTTTTCCAAACACTTTTGACCTTGTTTTGGACTCTAACTTGCATGGTTTGAATGGAACTAACCCGGACTAATGCTGTTTTCAGCAGAATTGCCATGGTGTTACTTTTGTGCAGAAATAAAAGTTCTCGGAATGACTCGAAATTTCACGGAGACACGTTTTGGAATTAATAAAAAATACTGGCGAAAGAATCAACACTAGGGGGTCCACACCCTGTCCACGAGGGTGCAGGGCACGCCCCCCCTGGGGCGCACCCCCTGCCTCGTGGGCCCCCTGAGGCTCCACCGACGTCAATTCCAACACTATATATTCACGTTCGGGGAGAAAAAACTAGGCAGAAGGATTCATCATGTTTTAAGATACGGAGCCGCCGCCAAGCCCTAATCTCTCTCGGGAGGGCTGATCTGGAGTCCATTCAGGGCTACGGAGAGGAGAATCCGTCGCCATCGTCATCATCAACCTTCCTCCATCACCAATTTCATGATGCTCAATGCCATGCGTGAGTAATTCCATTGTAGGCTTGCTGGACGGTGATGGGTTGGATGATATTTATCATGTAATTGAGTTAGTTTTGCTAGGGTTTGATGCCTAGTATCCATTATGTTCTAAGATTGATGTTGCTTTGACTTTGTTATGCTTAATGCTTGTCACCAGGGCCCGAGTGCCATGATTTCAGATCTGAACCTATTATGTTTTCATGAATATATGTGAGTTCTTGATCCTATTTTGCAAGTCAATACTAACCTACTATGTGTTATGATCCAGTAACCCCGAAGTGACAATAATCGGTATCACTCCCAGTGATGACTATAGTTTGAGGAGTTCATGTATTCACTAAGTGTTAATGCTTTGGTCCGGTACTCTATTAAAAGGAGGCCTTAATATCCCTTAGTTTCCAATAGGACCCGCTGCCATGGGAGGGTAGGACAAAATATGTCATGCAAGTTCTTTTCCATAAGCACGTATGACTATATTCGGAATACATGCCTACATTACATTGATGAACTAGAGCTAGTTCTCTGTCACCCTATGTTATAACTGTTGCATGAGGAATCGGATCCGACATAATTATCCATCACTGATCCATTGCCTACGAGCTTTTCAAATACTGATCTTTGCTTAGTTACTTTTCCGTTGCCACTGCTACAATCACTACAAAAACTACTACTGTTACTTTTACCACCGTTACCGCTACTTCCATATTACTTTGCTACTAAATACTTTGCTGCAGATATTAATTCTTTCAGGTGCGGTTGACTTGGCAACTCAATTTTTAATACTTGGGAATATTATTTGGCTCCCCTTGTGTGGAATCAATAAATTTGGGTTGAATACTCTACCCTCGAAAACTGTTGCGATCCCCTATACTTGTGGGTTATCAAGACTATTTTCTGGCGCCGTTGTCGGGGAACATAGCTCTATTCTTTGAGTCACTTGGGATTTATATCTGTTGATCACTATGAGGAACTTGAAAGATGAAAGAACCAAGATTTTTCCCTCAACTACGAGGGGAGGTAAGGAACTGCCATCCAGCTCTTCACTTGATTCACCTTCCGTTTTGAGTAAACTTGTGACACCTACTCCTGCTACTGATTCTGATATGTCACATGTTATTGATGATGCCACTTCTGCTATGCATGATGCTTATGATGAAACTACTTCTATGCTCGATAATACTATGCCATTAGGTGAATTTCTTGATGAACAACTTGCTAGGGTTAGAGAGAATAAAATTATTCAAACTGATAATATTGATGAAAGTGATGATGAAGATTCTCCCCCTAGATATGAATTTCCTAACGTGCTTGAGGGTTATGTTATGGATGAAGAAACTGCTAGAGATCTTTTATCTTGCAAAGATAGATATGATCTTAAGAAACTGTTAGCTAAGCTGGAAAAAAAAATCCTTGAATGCTAGAATGAAATATGACCCTGCTTTTGCTACTTCACCTATTTGTATTTTTGATAAGGATTATGATTTATCTATTGATCCTGATATAATTACTTTGGTTGAATCTGATCCTTTTTATGGCTATGAATCTGAAACTGATGTGGCACATCTTACTAAATTGAATGATAGAGCCACCCTATTCACTCATGAGGAAAAAATTCGTTACTACTATATCCTTAAGTTATTCCCATTCTCATTAAAGGGTGATGCTAAATATGGTTTAATTCTCTTGATCCTGGTTGTGTGCGTAGTCCCCACGATATGATTTATTACTTCTCTACTAAATATTTCCCCGCTCATAAGAAACAAGCTGCCCTAAGCGAAATATATAATTTTGTGCAAATTGAAGAAGAGAGTCTCCCACAAGCTTGGGGGAGGCTTCTCCGATTACATAATGCTTTGCCTGATCATCCTCTCAAGAAAAATGAAATACTTGATATCTTTTATAATGGACTAACCGATGCTTCCAGAGACTACCTGGATAGTTGTGATGGTTGTGTTTTCAGGGAAAGAATTGTTGATCAAGATGAATTGCTATTGAATAATATGTTGAGTAATGAAAATAATTGGACACTTCCTGAACCAACTCCTAAGCCAACTCCAAAGAAAACGGGTATTCTATTTCTCAGTCCTGAAGATATGCAAGAGGCAAAGAAATCTATGAAAGAAAAGGGTATTAAAGCTGAAGATGTTAAGAATTTACCACCTATTGAAGAGATACATGGTCTTGATAACCCTACATAGGTAGTAAAGGTAAATTCTCTCTATAGATTTGATAAGGGTGAAATCCCATCTACTAAGTTTGCTAGCCAGTGCTTGGATGAGTTTGATAATTTTATTGTTAAACAAGAAAACTTCAATGCTTATGTTGGTAGACAACTGAAATGTAATGCTTATATGATTGAACACTTGAGTGGTTATATGTCTAGAGTTAAAGGTGAACTTAAACTTATTAGTAAACATGCTTCTGTGGTTACCACTCAAGTAGAACAAGTACTTAAAGCACAAGATGATTTGCTCAATGAATTAAATAATAATAAAAATGATAATGATGTTAGAGTTGTGACTAGAGGGGGTAAAATGACTCAGGAACCTTTGTATCCTGAGGGCCACCCTAAGGGAATTGAGCAAGATTCTCAGAGAACTAATGTTGATGCACCTAGTCCTTCTAAGAAGAAGAAAAATAAAAATGATAGGACTTTGCATGCTTCTAATGAACATGTTGTTGACACACCTCAGAATCCCAATGATATTTCTATTTTTGATGCTGAAACACAATCTGGTAATGAACATGAACCTAGTGATAATATTGATGATGATGTTCATGTTGATGCTCAACCTAGCAATAACAATGATGTAGAGATTGAACCTGCTGTTGATCTTGATAACCCACAATCAAAGAATCAAAGTTATGATAAGAGAGACTTCGTTGCTAGGAAGCACGATAAAGAAAGAGAACCATGGGTTCAGAAACCCATGCCTTTTCCTCCTAAACGATCCAAGTAAAAGGATGATGAGGATTTTGAGCACTTCGCTAAAATGATTAGACCTATCTTTTTGCTTATGCGTTTGACTGATATGCTTAAAATGAAAACTTATGCTAAGTATATGAAAGACATTATTACAAATAAAAGAAAGATACTGGAAGCTAAAATTTCCACCATGCTTGCCAATTATACTTTTAAAGGTGGAACACCTAAGAAACTAGGAGATCCCGGAGTGTAACGCCCACGATGTGGCTTTATCTCCCACGTGTCGAAGCACGGCTTAGAGGCATAACTGCATTGTAAGCAATGTCGCAAGTGGGGTAATCTTCACAAAACCCATGTAATGAATAAGGAAAAGAGATACATAGTTGGATTACACTCGCCACGTCACACAATAGCATAAATAACATTACATTCATCCAGATACAATCAAGGTCCGACTACGGAACCAAAATAAAGACAACCCCAAAATGCAACAAAGTCCCCGATCGCCCCAACTGGGCACCACTGCTAGTCGTCTGGGAAGGAAACGTATTATCGTCCTGAGTCCTCATCGAACTCCCACTTGAGCTCAGTCGAATCACCTGGAGCGGTATCATCGGTCCCTGCATCTGGTTTGAAGTAATCTGTGAGTCATGGGGACTCAGCAGTCTCACACCCTCGCGATCAAGACTATTTAAGCTTATAGGAAGGGTAAAAGGTATGAGGTGGAGCTGCAGCAAGCACTAGCATATATGGTGGCTAACATACGCAAATGAGAGCGAGAAGAGAAAGCAAAGGCACGGTTGAGAAACTATGATCAAGAAGTGATCCTAGAAGAACCTACGTTCAAGCATAACACGAGACCGTGTTCTCTTCCCGGACTCCACCGAAAAGAGACCATCACGGCCACACACTCTGTTGATTCATTTTAATTAAGTTAAGTTTCAGGTTATCTACAACCGGACATTAACAAATTCCCATCTGCCCATAACCGCGGGCACGGCTTTCGAAAGTTCAAAACCCTGCAGGGGTGTCCCAACTTAGCCCATCACAAGCTCTCACGGTCAATGAAGGATATTCCTTCTCCCAAGACAACCCGATCAGACTCGGAATCCCGGTTACAAGACATCTCGACAATGGTAAAACTAAACCAGCAAAGCCACCCGAATGTGCCGACCAATCCCGATAGGAGCTGCACATATCTCGTTCTTAGGGCACACCGGATGGGCAAGACGTCGGGTTGGCATAGACCCTGGTTGCCCAGGGGGCGCCGGACATCGCCCAGTTTGGACCAACACTCAGAGGAGCACTGGACCGGGGGGGTTTAAAATAAAGATGACCCTTGAGTCCGCGAAACCCAAGGGAAAAAGGCTAGGTGGCGAATGGTAAAACCAAGGTTGGGCCTTGCTGGAGGAGTTTTATTCAAGGCGAACTGTCAAGGGGTTCCCATTATAACCCAACCGTGTAAGGAACGCAAAATCAAGGAACATAACACCGGTATGACGGAAACTAGGGCGGCAAGAGTGGAACAAAACACCAGGCATAAGGCCGAGCCTTCCACCCTTTACCAAGTATATAGATGCATTAAAATAGATCAAGATATAATAATGATATCCCAACAATAAACATGTTCCAACAAGGAACAAACTCCAATCTTCACCTGCAACTAGCAACGCTATAAGAGGGGCTGAGCAAAGAGGTAACATAGCCAAACAACGGTTTGCTAGGACATCGTGGGTTAGAGGTTTGACATGGCAATATGGGAGGCATGATAGGCAAGTGGTAGATATCGTAGCATAGGCATATCAATAGAGAGAGCATCTGGCAAGCAAAGATAGAAGTGATTTCGAGGGTATGGTCATCTTGCCTGCAAAGTTCTCCGAGTTGACGTTAGCTTGATCCTCGTAAGCGTACTCAACGGGTTCCTCGATCACGTACTCGTCTGTCGGCTCTACACAAAGCAATAAAACAAGCAAAGGGAGACACAATCAACCACGTGCAATGCACAAGCAACATGATGCAAAACATGGCATGATATGCGGGATGCGATATGCAATGCATATGCATGTTTCAGAAAGGAAAGATTAAACCTTGCCTGAACTTGAAAAACCAAGAGTGCCACTGGAAATATGAGTTGATTTCGGTCAAAATCGATATATAGATCACCGGAATCAGATGCACGGTTTGGAAATGACAAGCAAAACAAATATGGCACCGATCTGCGATTAACAGCACGAGGCCATCTAAATGCATCAAGAACACCAAGCTACGACACTCAAACATAACAACAAAATACATGGAAGGGATCCACTCAAGATGCTTGACAAAAGATGAACACTGAGCTATGGCTAATTCACTCAATAGCAGGTTCAAATAAGCATGGCAAAAGTGCAAAAGATATCAGGTTACAGACTTAGAGAAATAATAAGTCAGGAATTTAACATCAGGAAGCAATGTTTAGAGCACGATAACAATATGCTACAGGAACATAACATGGAAAAGCAAGGCATGGCATGAAGCTACTCAAAGCATAAAAAAAAGTCCCTAACTGACCATAAGCCAAAAGGGATCAGAAAATACAATGGCAACCATGTGAACATAGCAACTTTCGTTAACAGATTCAGACTTAGCAGAAAACTGGAACATGGCAAAACAGATATTAAGTAGGCATGTTTACGAGCTCGATGCACTCACCACAAGGCATTGCATGACAAACTAAGCATACACCCAGCAAGTAGACATGGCATAGAAGCTAAACATGGCAAGAACAACCTCATAGCATGCATGGATCAACTACAACAACCTCGGCAAAAATGCTTAACACATAAACATTCTGCCACGAACATTGTATAGTAAAAGTAGAGCTCGATTGAGTCAAGCTATGGTGATACATAATTGCAAACAAACACATGGATGGATAGATCACAACCATATCTGCAAAACATCCTTACTGATCATGCTCAAAAGAGGCATGGATCACTCTGTAGCAACAAGAATACATGGCATAAAAATATTGACAGGACAAAGACTTGGAATATTTCTAAGTCCCTGGAATCAGCAACATTACGAGAGCTACTTTGCATGCATGTGCTAGTCACCACAGAGATCACAAAAATACATGGCATACACCCCTGTAAAGATGGCATGGCATACTTCAAAACACATGTAGGGCTCAAGTTCATAGGAGGCACACAACAATCATGGCAAAAATGACAAATGTCCAATTACTGATAAGAATCTGAAACTAATATAAACTAGCACTCTTGCAACAACATTTAGGGCATCAAGATGAGCTCAAATGAACATGGTGCAATGGATCGAAATGAAGTACTCGTCGAGACGAGCAATTCGATATGCTACACGCCCAAAACGGAGCCACGGTTGCAGAGATATGATGCGATGAATGCTGTATAAAAATATTGAAACGGAGGCAAAAGTCAACCTGATCCAGATCTAGGGTTCCTCGCGGGCGCGTGACCCGAGGCCGGATCTCGCTGGAGTTGACGTTGGAGCCCGCCGGAGATGAGCAGCGCGGCAACCGATGTCGTCGGGGCGGCGCTGGCGAGGACCTGCGGTGGCGCGACGAGGCGATGCGGCAGCCGGAGCGACGAGGGGCAGCGCACGGCGCCTGAGGAAGCAGGCGAGGCGGTGGACGGCGGCGACGAGGCGGCGGCTGGCTGGCATGGCGAGCGACGCGGCGGCAGAGGAGAGGCGAGGAGGCGCAGGGGCGGCGAAGCGGCTTCGGGCCGGGAGGGCTCTCCCCGGGCCCAGGCGGGCCGGCGGCGGTGGGCGGTGGCCAGGGCTACGTGGCAGCCCCTGGTTAGCTGGGCGCGGCTGCGCGGGGCGTGTCCGGCGGGAGCAGACACGTCCGGCGGCGGAGGAGACGAATTTTTAGGGTTAGGGTGCGAAATGACCCGGGATTTGGAAGGGGAGGACCTTTTTATAGGTAGGAGGAGCTAGGAGGCTCCAAATTGAGCATGGTTTTGGGCCACGCGATCGTGATCGAACGACCTAGGAGATGGAGGGGTTTCAGGTGGGTTTTGGGCCACTTTGGAGAGGTGTTGGGCTGCACCACACACAAGGCCTTTACGGTCCCTCGGTTAACCGTTGGAGTATCAAACGAAGTCCAAATGGCATGAAACTTGACAAGCGGTCTACCGATAGTAAACCAAGGCCACTTGGCAAGTCTCGGTCCAATCCGAAAACGTTTAATACCCGCACACGAAAAGAGGTAGAAAGGGACACCGGAGGACACAGGAGCGCCAGAATGCAAAACGGACAACGGGGAAAAAGCTCGGATGCATGAGACGAACACATATGCAAATGCGATGCACATGATGACATGATATGAGATGCATGACAAAAACAAAAACACACTAAGTCAAGAACCCGACAACGAGGAAATATCATAACTTAGTGCCGGAAATGGCAAGAGTTGGAATACAAATAAGGCAGGTTACATACGGGGTGTTACACGGAGTACCAACTATACCATGCTCCATTAAAAGAAACTATGTTAAAACTGCTTTATGTGATCTTGGGGCCGGTGTTAGTGTTATGCCTCTCTCTTTATATCATAGACTTGATTTGAATAAGTTGACACCTACTGAAATATCTTTGCAAATGGATGACAAATCAACTGCTATACCTGTCGGTATTTGTGAGGATGTGCCTGTTGTGCTTGCAAACGTTACTATTTTAACGGACTTTGTTATTCTTGATATTCTCGAGGATGACAGTATGTCGATTATCCTTGGTAGACCCTTTTTGAGTACTGCAGGGGCTGTTATTGATTGCAACAAAGGCAATGTCACTTTTCATGTTAATGGTAATGAGCATAAGGTACACTTTCCGAGGAAACAACCTCAAGTTAACAATATCAATTCTATTGGAAAAATTCAACGATAACTACTTGAGGTTTTGAATTCCCTCTTCCTACTGTCAAGAAGAAATATGATATTCTTATTGTTGGGGACATGCATATCCCCGTTGAGGTAACTTAGTGTTATTCGAATATTCTCCGGTTTCATGTTATTCAGAAAGAGTTTGTTAACAAGACTTGATCAACCTTGTTAGTGGATTCCTTTTGATGAGCATGAGATGGATGAAGTTACAAAGCACAACTCTTTGTACCCTCCTTTTACTTTCCGTTATTTAGAATAAATAAAGCAAAAATAGTATTTTCTGTCTGTTTTCTGAATTATCCTTGCAATAAAAATACCGGAAAATAAAAGTTCTCCAAATATCCTGAAAATGATATATGATATTTTGTAGAATATTTAAGAATTATTGGCACCGAGAACACACCTGGGGCCACACCATCTGGCCACGAGGGTCCAGGGGGCGCCCACCCCCCTGGGGCGCGCCCCCTTCCTCGTGGACCCCACGTGGGCCCCTCCACTAATTCTAGCACACACACTTCGTCTTCCTCGAGAAAAAGTCATCCCACAGCTCAAACCCGAGTTCTAGCTCATCTTTCTGCCATTTTTGATCTCCTAGCTCAAAGCTCCATTCACAAAACTGCTTTGGGGGATCGTTCTTCAGTATGTGAATCCTCCAATGGTCTGTAACACCCACGATGCGGCTATATCTCCCACGTGTCGGGGCACAACTTAGAGGCATAGCCGCATGGTAGGTTTGTCGCAAGAGGGGTAATCTTCACACAATCCCATGTACTGAATATGAAAGGGATACATAGTTGGCTTACAATCGCCACTTCACACAAATACAAGTTAAACATACATCATGCAGAGTACAATCAAGGTCCGACTACGGAACCAAAATAAAAGAAGACAACCCCAAATGCTAGATCCCTGATCATCCCAACCAGGCTCCACTACTGATCAAAAGGAAACAAAACAAAACAACGACCAAGATCTTCATCGAGCTCCCACTTGAGCTGGGTTGTGTGACCTGCAATGGTATCATCGGCACCTGCAACTGTTTTTGGAAGTATCTGTGAGTCATGGGGACTCAGCAATCTCACACCCGCGAGATCAAGACTATTTAAGCTTAAGGGTAGGAAAGGGATAGTGAGGTGGAGCTGCAGCAAGCACTACCATATATGGTGGCTAATTTACGCAAAAGAGAGAGAGAAGAGAAGCAAAGCACGGTCGAGAAGCTAAATAGTGATCAAGAAGTGATCCTGAAACTACTTACATTCAAGCATAACATAAGAACTGTGTTCACTTCCCGGACTCCGCCGAGAAGAGACCATCATGGCTACACACGTGGTTGATATATTTTAATTAAGTTAAATGTCAAGTTCTCTACAACCAGATATTAACAAATTCCCATCTGCCCATAACCGCAGGCATGGCTTTCGAAAGTTCAAAAACCCTGCAGGGGTGTCCCAACTTAGCCCATCAAAAGCTCTCACGGTCAATGAAGGATATTCCTTCTAGCGGGAAGACCCGACCAGTCTCGGAATCCTGGTTATAAGACATTTCGACAATGGTAAAACAAGACCAGCAAGACCGCCCGATGCGCTGACATCCTGATAGGAGTTTCACACATCTCGTTCTTAGGGCAACACCGGATGAACACTACGTAGAGCTAAAACCAACCCGCAAGTTTCCCCGAGGTGGCGCCGCAAGTGGCTCTGTTTCAGACCAACACTTAGAGAAGCACTGGCCCCGAGGGAGGGGGGGTTAAAATAAAGATGACCCTTGAGTCTGCAAAACCCAAGGGAGGAGTTTTATTAAAATAGAACTGTCAAGGAGTTCCCATAACACCCAACCGCGCAAGGGACGCAAAATCAAGGAACATAACACCGGTATGACGGAAACTAGGGCGGCAAGAGTGGAACAAAACACCAGGCATAAGGCTGAGCCTTCCACCCGTTACCAAGTATATAGATGCATTAAAGTAAATAAGAGATAATAGTGATATCCCAACAATATCCATGTTCCAACATGGAACAAACTTCAACTTCACCTGCAACTAGCAACGCTATAAGAGGGGCTGAGCAAAGCGGTAACATAGCCAAACAACGGTTTGCTAGGAAAGGTGGGTTAGAGGTTTGACATGGCAATATGGGAGGCATGATATAGAAAGTGGTAGGTATCGTGACATAGCAATAGAGAGAACAACTAGCAAGCAAAGATAGAAGTGATTTCGAGGGTATGGTCATCTTGCGTGCAAAGTTCTCAAAGTTGACGAAAGCTTGATCCTCATTAGCGTACTCAACAGGTTCCTCGGTCGCGTACTTGTCTCCCGGATCTACCCAAAGCAGTAACACAAGCAAAAGACCAACAATCAATCACGGTGCAATGCACAATCAACATGATGCAAAACATGACATGATATGCGGGATGTGATATGCAATGCATAAGCGTGCTCCGAAAGGAAAAGGATGAACAAGGCATCAACTTGGAAAACCAAGTGTGCCGCTGGAAAGATGAGATGATTTCGGTCGAAATCGATATAAAGATCACCGGAATCGGATGCACGGTTTGCAAATGGCGAGCAAAACAAGAATGGCACAATTCTGCGATTAACAACACGATGCCATCTAGAATGCAACACGAAACTAAGCTACTACACTGCAACGTAGCAACAAAGCACATGACAGTGATCTACTCAAGATGCTTGAAAAAACATGAACACTGAGCTACGTCTAAATCACACAAGAGCAATTTCAAACAAGCATGACAAAAGTGCAAAAGAGATCAGCATCACAGACTTGGTGAAAATACTAACATGCTAGGAATAACATCAGGAAGCCATGTTTAGAGCGAGCAAACAACATGCTACAGGAACAGATCAGAGCAAACAAAGGCATGGCATGAATCTACTAAAAGCATAGAACAAAAGTCCGTTACTGATCATGAGCCAAAAAGGCGCAGAAGATATGATGGCACCCATGTAAACATAGCAAGTTTTATTAACAGTTTCAGACTTAGCAGAAAACAGAGCATGGCTTAAACATAATTATGAAGGCATCTTTACGAGCTCGATTCATTCACCACAAGACATTGCATGACAAAACAAGCATAGCATCAGCAATAATACATGTTCAAGAAGCTAACCATGGCAAAAGCAAGTTCATAGCATGCATGGATCAACTACAACAACCATGGCAAAATTAATTAACATGTAAACAATCTGCCAGGAACATTTTATAGCAAAAGTAGAGCAGGATTAAGACATGCTAGGGCACAGCTGTAACGCCCTCGATGCGGCTATATCTCCTACGTGTCGAAGCACGACTTAGAGGCATAACCGCATTGAAAGCAATGTCGCAAGTAAGGTAATCTTCACAACATCCCATGTAATATAGATAATAAAGGGAAAGGTAACATAGTTGGCTTACACTCGCCACTTCACACAAAGTACATAAATAGTATTACATAAACCAATACAATCATGGTCGGACTACGGTACCAAAATAAAAGATCAACCCAACATGCGACACGGTCCCGATCGCCCCAACTAGGCACCACTACTGATCATCAGGGAAAGACACATAGTAACGGCGTGAGTCCTCGTCGAACTCCCACTTGAGCTCAAGCACATCATCTGGAAACGGAGTCATCAGGCCCTGCATCTGGTTTGGAAGTAATCTGTGAGCCACGGGGACTCAGCAATCTCGCACCCTCGCGATCAAGACTATTTAAGCTTATAGGAAGGCAAGGTAATATGTGGAGCTGCAGCAAGCGACTAGCATATATGGTGGCTAACCTGTTCGCAAAAGAGAGCGAGAAGAGAAGGCAAAGCACGAACGAATAACTAGAGAACAACCTATGGCAAGCATTACTCCAACAACGTGTTCACTTCCCGGACTCCGCCGAGAAGAGACCATCATGGTAACACACACAGTTGATTCATTTTAATTTAAGTTAAGGTTCATGTTATCTACAACCGGATATTAACAAATTCCCATCTGCCCATAACCGCGGGCACAGCTTTCAAAAGTTCAAATCCCTGCAGGGGAGTCCCAACTTAGCCCATGACAAGCTCTCACGGTCAACGAAGGATATACCTTCTTCCGAGACATTCCGATCAGACTCGGTATCCCGGTTCTACAAGACACTTCGACAAGTTAAAACAAATCCAGCAACACCGCCCGAATGTGCCGACAAATCCCGATAGGAGCTGCACATATATCGTTCTCAGGGCACACTCAGATAGGTCAAGCTACGAGTAAAACCAACCCTCGAGTTTCCCCGAGGTGGCCCCGCGGGCTGCCCGGTTCGGACCAACACTCAGAGGAGCACTGGCCTAGGGGGGTTTAAATAAGATGACCCTTGGGCTCTGGAAACCCAAGGGAAAAAGAGCCTAGGTGGCAAATGGTAAAACCAAGGTTGGGCATTGCTGGAGGAGCTTTATTCAAGGCGAACTGTCAAGGGGTTCCCATTATCACCCAACCGCGTAAGGAACGCAAAATCCGGGAACACAAGATCGATATGACGGAAACTAGGGCGGCAAGAGTGGAACAAAACACTAGGAAAAAGGCCGAGCCTTCCACCCTTTACCAAGTATATAGATGCGTTAAGATAACAAGATAATATAGTGATATCCCAACAAGAAAATAATGTTCCAACAAGGAACAGTCTCCAATCTTCACTTGCAACTAGCAACGCTATAAGAGGGGCTGAGCAAAGCGGTAACATAGCCAATCAACGGTTTGCTAGGACATGGTGGGTTAGAGGTTTGACATGGCAATTTGGGAGGCATGATAAGCAAGTGGTAGGCATCGTAGCATAGGCATAGCAAAAGACCGAGCATCTAGCAAAGCAAAGATAGAAGTGATTTCGAGGGTATGATCATCCTGCCTGCAAAGTTGTCAGAATTGACTGGATCCTCAAAAGAAAACTCAACGGGCTCCTCATTAGCGAACTCGTCTCCCAGCTCTACCCAAACAAGACAAACAAGCAAGAGGAATACAATCAACCACGTGCAAAGCTCAAACAACATGATGCAAACATGGTATGCTATGCGGGATGCGGTATGTGATGCATATGCAAGATTTGACAAGGAATGAATGGACCTGGCCTCAACTTGGAATTCCAAGAGTGCCACTGGAAAGGTGAGGTGATTTCGGTTGAAATCGATATAAAGATCGCCGGAATCGGATGCACGGTTTGGAAATGGCAAGCAAAACAAATATGGCACCGGTCTGCGATAAACAGCAAGTAGCCATCTAAATGCAACAAGATAAATATGCTACAGCACTCAAACATGGAAACAAAATACATGGCAGGGATCCACTCATAATGCTTAATAAAAGATGAACACTGAGCTACAGCTAATTCATCCATTAACAGGTTCAAACAAGCATGGCAAAAGTGCAATTGGTAAACAGGTTTCAGACTTACTGAAATTAACACTTGTCTGGAATTTCAGATCAGGTAGCACACTTTGGAGCATGAAAACAATATGCTACAGGAACTTAACATGGCAAGGCAAGGCATGGTATGGATCTACTCAAAGAGCTTAACAAAAGCCCCTTAGTGACCTTGAGCCAAAAGGGATCAGAAAATACATTTGCAAGCATGTGAACATGGCAAAAACATAATCAGATCTCAGACTTAGAGAAAAAACTAGAACATGCAAATCTGTTAATGAGTAGGCATGTTTACGAGCTCGATGCACTCACTACAGAGCAAGGCATGACAAACTAAGCATACATCCATTAAGAATACACATTATATAAGCTAGACATGGCAAGACCAACAACATAGCATGCACGGATCAACTACAACATACTCGGCAAAATCGCTAACAAGTAGACAATCTGCCTAGATTCACGAAATAGCAAAAGTAGAGCTCGATTGACTCAAGCTAGGATGCTCTATAATTGCAAACAAATACATGGAAGGATAGAGCACTACAAGACTAACAAAACATCCTTACTGATCATCCTCAAAAGAGGCACGTATCACTAGGAAACAACATGAAAATATGGCATATTGATAAAAACAGATCAAGGACTTAGTGGAATTCTTAAGTCCCTGAAATCAGAATTAAAGAATGCACCACTTTGCAAGCTTGTGCTACTCACCGCACATATCACAAAAATACATGGATAGCACCTCTATAAAGATGGCAAAGCATATAACAAAACACATGTAGAGCTCAGGGGCATATCATGCACACATTAATCATGGCAAAAATGACAAATAGCTATTTGGTGCAGCAGATCTGACAATTAACTCAAATAGCACTTTTCCAACAGCATTTCGGGCATCAAGATGAGCTCAAATGAAAACGATGCAATCAGAAGAAATGATGTACTCTCTGAGTCGAACATTTTGATATGCTACACGCGCAAAACGGAGCTATGTATGCGGAGATATAGCATGATGAAAAACGCAAATTATTAGGGTTACGGGAGGAAAGTCAACCGGGTCCTGATCTGGATCTGAGAACACTGTTCACGCGCGGATTTCGAGGTTCGTCGGGGAGCTCACCGGAGTTCTTCGTGGAGGTGGCCGAAGCTCGCCGGCTTGCCGGAGAGGGAGGAGGATGCCGAGGCAGCGGTGCTCGGTTGCCGGAGCATGGCGGCGCCGGCGGGAGCGGCGCGGCGGGGCGGAGGGACGAGCTGCCGGAGCTTGGGCCAAACCTCGCTGGAGTTGGGCGGCGCGGTGGAGGGACGAGCGGCGGGGCGGCGGCGCGAGGTAGGAGACGGGCGGCGGGGCGCGGGATGCCTCTGGCCCGGGCGCGGCGAAGGAAAGGGCCGGCCTTGGGCCCGGCAGGCCTCAGCAGGAGTGGGGGTGATGTGGGGCGCCGCTGCCATGTGGCGCGCCCCGGTTGGCCGGAGGCGGCACGGTGGACGCTGTCCGGCCGGGCCGGACGTTTCCGGTGCGGCGAGGAGTGGGGAAAATTAGGGTTTCGGGGAAGGAGACGTGAATTTCGGAGGGGGGCTATTTATAGGCATAGGAGGAGCTAGGAGAGTCCAAATGAGGTGCGGTTTTCGGCCACGCGATCGTGATCTAACGCTCTAGATGATGGAGAGGGTTTTGGTGGGTTTTGGGCAAAAATGGAGGGGTGTTGGGCTGCAACACACACAAGGCCTTTTCGGTCCCTCGGTTAACCGTTGGAGCATCAAACGAAGTCCAAATGGTATGAAACTTGACAGGCGGTCTACCGGTAGTAAACCAAGGCCGCTTGGCAAGTCTCGGTTCAATCCGGAAATGTTTAACCCCCACACACGAAAAGAAGGTAGAAATGACCACCGGAGGAGAACGGAGCGCCGGAATGCAAAACGGACAACGGGGCAAAAGCTCGGATGCATGAGATGAACACGTATGCAAATGCAATGCACATGATGACATGATATGAGATGCATGATAACGACCACAACACACGGAGACAAAAACCCGAACCCGAGGAAATAAAATAACTTAACGCCGGAAACGGCAAGAGTTGGAGTACATATTAGGTAAATTACATCCGGGGTGTTACAACACCATAATTGCAAACAGGGGCATGGATGGATAGAGCATAACCATATGTTCAAAACATCTTACTGAAGCAACTCAAATAAGCATGGATCTCACTATATCATCATGTTTACATGGCATAAAAATAACAGCAGGAAAAGGACTTAGCAAAATCCTAAGTCCGTGAAAACAGCAATATCACGAAAGCTACTTTGCATGCTTATGCTAGTCACCACATTGATCACAAAAATACATGGGAAGCACCTTTGTAAATATGGAATGGCATAGTTCAAAACACATGTTGAGCTCATGCCCAAATGATGCACACATCAAATAAGACAAAAAAGAAAAATCAAGATAAACTGATAAGCAACAGGAGCAAACATTTTATAGCACTCTTGCATCAACTATTTGGGCATCAAGATGGACTCAAACAAGCATGCCACAATGGAACAAAATGAAGAGCACATCATGATGAAAATTTTGATATATAACACGCAAAAAACAGAGTATCACACAAGAAGTTATGGCATGATGAATAGTGCACCAGAATGTTACAACCCTAGGACTTAGCCGTATTATACCTAGCGAGAAGCGGGACGGCGAGGTTCCGGGATGGAGGGATCCGGGTGCAGGGGCATGTTTGGTTCGGATCTCGGTGGATCTTGTCCCACCTAGACGGATCTGGCCGGATCCAAACTCCGGCGAGGGCGGCGGCCTCCGGCGAGGGTGGCTCGGGGAGGAGGACGTCGGGGGCGGCGCGGTTCCGGCGATGGCGCGGGGCAGCACCGGCGAAGAGCGGCGCCGGCGCAGAGGTCCTGGTGACGGGGCACAAAGGCACGCGGCGGTCGGCGCCGGAGCGAAGGTCGGTGACGAGGTAGAGAACGACGCGGGGAGGCGGACACGCGGCGGCCAGCGCGCGAGTAGGCGGCGGCGGTGGAGAGGCAGGCGAGCGGCTGCTCGTCGGACCCGGTCGCGCCCGGGGCGGGCCGGCCTCGGGCCCCGGCGGGCCTGGCGCGGCGCGGCGGAGGGCAGGGTGAGGTGGCGGCCGGTGAGTGGGCGAGGCGGAGGCGCTGCGTACGTGGCGCGCGATGATTGGCTCGGACGACGTGTCCGGCGGACACGTCCGGCGGCGGAGAAATTGTCTGGCGGCGCGAGGGGAGCGGGGCTAGGGTTTCATTTGCGCGAGAAATGGAACGGGAGGTGTTTATATAGGTAGAGGGAGGTAGGGATGTCCAAATGAGGTGTAGTTTTCTCCCACACGATCCTGATCCGACGGCGGAGGACATGGAAGAGGTTTGGAAGGGTTATTGGGTCGTTTTGGAGGGGTGTTGGGCTGCAACACATACGAGGCCTTTACGGTTCCCCGGTTAACCGTTGGAGTATCAAACGAACTCCAAATGGCACGAAATTTGACAGGCGGTCTACCGGTGGTGTACCAAGGCCACTTGGCAAATCTCGGTCCATTCCGAGGAGTTTAACACCTGCTCATGAAAAGAGACAAGAGGGGGACGCTGGTGAACGTAGGAGTGTCGGATTGCAAAACGGACAACGGGGAAAAGCCCAGATGCATGAGACGAACACATATGCAAAATGAGATGCACATGATGACATGATATGAAATGCATGACATGAACAACACGCAAAACAAAGACAAAAACCCAACCATGAAGGGAATAACACAACGCATCTCCGGGAAAAGGCAAGAGTCGGAGTTACAAATATGGAAAGTTGTATCCGGGGTGTTACAACACTCCACCACTACGAGAGGATCTCATCCCAAGATCTAGGATGGCACCGGAGGGAAAACGGAAGAGGAAGAGAAAGAGGTAAAACTAAGTTGCTTCTTTGACAAACGAGTGAAACCAAAGAACCTTGATAGGGTAACCAATTTCGAGAACATAATATAACGGAGATGAACAAAGTTGAAAACACTCCGTTATAAAAGAGGAACAAGGGGGAATAAATTCGGACAACACTCCGGTTGAAAAGAGATGCAAGACTTGAAAAGATAAAAAGAACTTGAGCAGAGGGCACAACACCCCGGTTAAAAGGATAAGCACAAAAAGAACACGATCCTCACAATTCAAGATGATGAGTGAAGAGAGCAACATCACAATGACTTCGGAAGAAAGAATAGAAGATAGATCATTGGAAAGAAAGAATGAATGAAGAAGAAAATGCCACTAACGGAAATGATAGATTGGATTGATATGAACAAGGAGACGAGAAACTTATTTCACCAGGAGGATAAATGAAGAACTTGGGTCATTTATAATCACCATAAATAGCAACAATCCATAAGGAAAGCTTTAGGTGAAATATAACACAATCTAACTCTAATGAAGAGATTGATGTATTGAGAAGAGCTCATGCTCAAAGAAATTGATGGGTTTAAATATCTCATTCCTGACAACTTATCCCCCATGAAACATGAAGGAAACTGTCAAGGATGACATAACACCATCTCAAAAGATAAGGTAGAACGAATTGCATATCGGAATGCAAGATGAAGAATGTTTGAACTCATCAAAACAAGACATGCGTTGAGCACCATGTTTATTTGAGAGTATACCTTGGCGGATCTTAACTTCAAGAGAAAATCTTGAAGAACAATTGCAGAATGAAAAGAATCCTTGACAAACCACCATGTAGAGCCTCCATGAAGAACTCCGGTTATAAAAGAATGATCAAACGAAAAGGGAAAGTTGAAAAGAACTCTGGGAGAAGCCTTGCAATGATTAGATTAAACTTTGAAATGATATAACCGAGAAAACTTGGAACTCGGGAAAGAAAGATGAACAAATGAAATAAAGAATTTTGATGAACCTCCGGAATAAGGAATTGAACACTTGGATGAAACAAGAATAAGAATTACATCATGCTTATCCTTCATCAATTAAATTGATGACAAGCAACGGATTTGGCATACTACTTATTCTCGTTGAAAGGATAAATAGAGATATAGGGTAAACTTGGGAAGGTCTTCAACGAACCACCGGTAGGATTTGGAAACAACGAATGAATTGATACGAAAACAAAGGAAGAAGAATCTTGAACAAACCACCGTAAGAATTGAAAACGAACGAAGTAAAAGGGGTGAATCACTAGTAAGAATTAGAGAACGAATGAAGATACTTGAGGGAATTTGATACAAGAGAATGAAGAGACCACAAGCTGATTAGATAATACTTGAACGATGCACCGATAAGATTTGGATAACAATAGCTGAAAGCTGAGGATGAATAAACCCGAAATGATGGCCTTTGGAGAATCAAACTGAAAAAATCTTGAATTTGCTCCGGATAGGTGAAAAGAATTCTCACAATCAAAAAGAATTATAGGAGGATGGCATCAAGCTAGAATCACGAATCTTTGAAAGAATGGATAAGGATTTAGGAGGAACTCTTCTTCGGTCTTCAAGATTCGAGAATAAAGATGAGAAACACCACCATGAATTGTTGAGATACTCCGGGATGAGAATTAGAAAGGTTGAACCGATGATGAAAAGAATTTGAAAAATCTTGGAGAAAGACATTTGACTGATGACAAATCATTCTTACGTCAAACTTTGAAAGATTTGAGAATAGCTCTGGTAAAATTAGAAGAGTCAGGTAAGATCCTGGGAAAAGACCTGTGGGTTAGGGCCCACTCAAAAGGAAACACCGCTGAACGATTTAAGAGAGAGATTGCGCCAGATGAATTTAATGGCCTGAATGAGATAACAACCTCGAAATAGGTTGAACGGATCTAGGAATGGAAACTTGAATCTTTTGGGATATCTTTTGCACTCTGGAATAAATGAATAGCGAGAGGTGGATGATTAAGAGATGCATCGACATGAGAAAACACTTGAAACAAGGAAAGGGATATGACCAACACCAAAAGCTTGAATTGAATCCACCGGAGAAGAAAAGAACGGATAATGATGAACTTGAAGCTCTGTTAGTACCTTCTTGAGAATCACCGGATAAGAATATTGATGGAAAAGAATGGAGAGACTTCACATCCGTAAGAAGGATACTTGATTCGGAAATCTGAGTCCTTGAAGAAAAGGGTGGGAGGGCAGGAAAACAAAGGCAACTTGGGCAGATGGAACAAACACCATTAAGAGAACTGAGAGGTGATCTTGCGAATGAGAAAAAAGATAGGATCATCTTGAAGAGAAACGCGTCGGTTGGAAAGAATTGACATGACAATCTTGATGATCAAGAAGGATTAGCACTCCCATAGAAATATGAGAACACCGTTTATAAAAGGTATGGAATCAACACTTGACTTCGAAGCAACTCGAATACCACAATCAAAACAAAATCAAAGGATTGACTTGCAAAATAAGTCGGAAACAAACATATCCCATATTGTATCATGTGTCTGTTGGAAAGCTATTCTAGGAGCTACTTGAATTCCCACTTATCAACTCCCGAAACTTTTTGGTTATGCAATCAGGTGTTGGGGATACAGGGGACGCATAATATCTCACCCAATCTAACAAAACCTACATCTAGCTGTATCCATCCTTCAACACATAAACGAGAAAACTTCGGAAATCGTGTACCTCAACCTTCGAAAAGCATCCGTTATACGAGTTATGGCAATACTCCTGAACTCCCTCCCTAGTACTGGGTGGCATCGAGGTTATCTCACCAACAACTGCATAAATGAGTTTTTTGATGTCGGCGAACTCAGGTATTCTAGAACTACAACGATAAAATTGTGACGACAACACCTCAGAGCTCAACTCCCCGGGACACTGCCACAACCCCTAAATCTCAGGAGGCACCAAGAACAATGTTCTCCTCACGAGAATATCAGAACGATTCCAATATACCCGCGTGGTCCTAAAAAAATTCGTGAAATTTGAGGAGAGAAGAGTCAAAACTTTATGTCAGGAGGCCTCACCAGAGCGATGAAGGGACCGAGGAGTAAAAAGAATCCTACTCTTCGATATATATATAATCCTAAGACTCAAAACATTTTCTTCTAGACTCAACAACGTCAGCGATTCGATCAAGCAGGGGGCTCCTAAGTCGGGGAAGGCTCTGATACCAACTTGTAACACCCACGATGTGGCTATATCTCCCACGTGTCGGGGCACGACTTAGAGGCATAGCCGCATGGTAGGTTTGTCGCAAGAGGGGTAATCTTCACACAATCCCATGTACTGAATAAGAAAGGGATACATAGTTGGCTTACAATCGCCACTTCACACAAATACAAGTTAAACATACATCATCCAGAGTACAATCAAGGTTCGACTACGGAACCAAAATAAAAGAAGACAACCCCAAATGCTAGATCCCCAATCGTCCCAACTGGGCTCCACTACTGATCGAAAGGAAACAAAACAAAACAACGACCAAGATCTTCATTGAGCTCCCACTTGAGCTGGGTTGCGTCACCTGCACTGGTATCATTGGCACCTGCAACTATTTTTCGAAGTATCTGTGAGTCACGGGGACTCAGCAATCTCACACCCACGAGATCAAGACTATTTAAGCTTAAGGGTAGGAAAGGGGTAGTGAGGTGGAGCTGTAGCAAGCACTAGCATATATGGGGGCTAACTTACGCAAAACAGAGCGAGAAGAGAATCAAAGCACGGTCGAGAAGCTAAATAGTGATCAAGAAGTGATCCTGAAACTACTTATGTTCAACCATAACACAAGAACCGTGTTCACTTCCCTGACTCCGCCAAGAAGAGACCATCACGGCTACACACGCGGTTGATACATTTTAATTAAGTTAAGTGTCAAGTTCTCTACAACCGGATATTAACAAATTCCCATCTGCCCATAACCGCGGGCACGGCTTTCGAAATTTCAAACACCCTGCAGGGGTGTCCCAACTTAGCCCATCACAAGCTCTCACGATCAACGAAGGATATTCCTTCTAGCGGGAAGACCCGATCTGTCTTAGAATCCTGGTTACAAGACATTTTGACAATGGTAAAACAAGACCAGCAAGACCGCCCGATGCGCCGACATCCTGATAGGAGCTGCACATATCTCGTTCTCAGGACAACATCGGATGAACACTACGTCAGCTAAAACCAACCCTCAACTTTGTTGGAAATATGCCCTAGAGGCAATAATAAAATGGTTATTATTATATTTCCTTGTTCATGATAATTCTCTATTGTTCATGCTATAATTGTGTTATCCGGAAATCGTAATACATGTGTGAATACATAGACCATAACATGTTCGTAGTGAGCCTCTAGTTGACTAGCTTGTTGATCAATAGATGGTTACAGTTTCCTGACCATGGACATTGGATGTCATTGATAACGGGATCACATCATTAGGAGAATGATGTGATGGACAAGACCCAATCCTAAGCATAGAACAAGATCGTGTAGTTCGTCTGCTAGAGCTTTTCTGAATGTCAAGTATCATTTCCTTAGACCATGAGATTGTGAAACTCCCGGATATCGTAGGAGTGCTTTGGGTGTACCAAACGTCACAACGTAACTGGGTGACTATAAAGGTGCACTACAGGTATCTCCGAAAGTGTCTGTTGGGTTGGCATGAATCGAGACTGGGATTTGTCACTCCGTATGACGGAGAGGTATCTCTGGGCCCACTCGGTAATGCATCATCATAATGAGCTCAGTGTGACTAAGTAGTTGGTCACAGATCATGCATTACGGCATGAGTAAAGTGACTTGCCGGTAACGAGATTGAATGAGGTATTGGGATACCAACGATCGAATCTCGGGCAAGTAACATACCGATTGACAAAGGGAATTGTATACGGGATTGCTTGAATCCTCGACATCGTGGTTCATCCAATGAGATCATCGTGGAACATGTGGGACCCAACATGGGTATCCAGATCCCGCGGTTGGTTATTGGCCGGAGAGTTGTCTCGGTCATGTCTGCATGGTTCCCGAACCCGTAGGGTCTACACACTTAAGGTTCGATGATGCTAGGGTTATTAGGAAGATTTGTATGTGATTACCGAATGTTGTTCGGAGTCCCGGATGAGATCCCGGACGTCACGAGGAGTTCCGGAATGGTCCGTAGGTGAAGATTTATATGTAGGAAGTTGTCATACGGTCACCGGAAAGGTTCTGGGGCATATCAGTATTGTACCGGGGCCACCGGAGGGGTTCCGGGGGTCCACCGGGAGGGGCCACCTCTCTCGGAGGGCCTAATGGGATGTAGAGGAAAGGGAACCAGCCCTACATGGGCTGGGCGCATTCCCCCTTGGGCCCATGCGCCTAGGGTTGGTGGGGAAACCCTAAAGGGGGCGCCCCCCTTGCTTGGGGGGCAAGCCCCCTCCCCTTGGCCGCCGCCCCCCTCTAGATCTCATCTAGAGGAGGCCGGCCCCCTTCCTCCTTCCCCTATAAATAGAGGGGCAAGGGGAGGGCTGCACACAACATCCAAGGCACAGCCCCTCCCCTCCCCAACACCTCTCCTCCTCTACAAGAGCTTGGCGAAGCCCTGCCGGAGTACTGCAGCTCCACCACCACCACGCCGTCGTGCTACTGTTGGATCCCTCTTCCCCAACCTCTCCCTCCTCCTTGCTGGATCAAGGCGCGGGAGACGTCCTCGCTCCGTACGTGTGTTGAACGCGGAGGTGCCATCCGTTCGGTGCTAGGATCTTCGGTGATTTGGATCACGACGAGTACGACTCCATCATCCCCGTTCTCTTGAACGCTTCCACTCGCGATCTATAAGGGTATGTAGATGCACTCCTCTCCCTCTCGGTGCTAGATGACTCCATAGATTGATCTTGGTGATGCGTAGAAAATTTTAAATTTCTGGTACGATCCCCAACAAACTTTCCCCGAGGTAGTGCCGCAAGTGGCTCGGTTTCGGACCAACAGTTAGAGAAGCACTCGCCCAGGGGGGTTAAAATATAGATGACCCTTGAGTCTGCAGAACCCAAGGGAAGGTGATAGGTTCTTAGACAAATTTGAAACCAAGGTTGGGCCTTGCTGGAGGAGTTTTATTGAAAGCGAACTGTCAAGGGGTTCCCATAACACCCAACTGCGTAAGGGATGCAAAATCAAGGAACATAACACTGGTATGATGGAAACTAGGGCGGCAAGAGTGGAATGAAACACCAGACATAAGGCCGAGCCTTCCACCCTTTACCAAGTATATATATGCATTAAAGTAAATAATAGATAATAATGATATCCCAACAATATCCATGTTCCAACATGGAACAAACTTCAACTTCACCTGCAACTAGCAACACTATAAGAGGGGCTGAGCAAAGCGGTAACATAGCCAAACAACGCTTTGCTAGGAAAGGTGGGTTAGAGGTTTGACATGGCAATATGGGAGGCATGATATAGCAAGTGGTAGGTATCGCGGCATAGCAATAGAGAAAACAACTAGCAAGCAAAGATAGAAGTGATTTTGAGGGTATGGTCATCTTGCCTGCAAAATTCTCAGAGTTGACGAAAGCTTGATCCTCGTTAGCGTACTCAACAGGTTCCTCGGTCACGGTACTCATCTCCCGGCTCTACCCAAAGCAAGAACACAAGCAAAAGACCAACAATCAATCACGGTGCAATGCACAATCAACATGATGCAAAACATGACATGATATGCGAGATGTGATATGCAATGCATATGCGTGCTCCAGAAGGAAAAGGATGGACAAGGAATCAACTTGGAAAACCAAGTGTGCTGCTGGAATGATGAGATGATTTCGGTCGAAATCGATATAAAGATCACCGAAATCGGATGCATGGTTTGCAAATGGCGAGCAAAACAAGAATGGCACAATTATGCGATTAACAGCACGATGCCATCTAGAATGCAACAATAAACTAAGCTACTACACTCCAACATAGCAACAAAGAACATGACAGTGATCTACTCAAGATGCTTGAAAAAAAATGAACACTGATCTACGGCTAAATCACACAAGAGCAGGTTCAAACAAGCATGGCAAAAGTGCAAAAGATATCAGCATCACAGACATAGTGAAAATACTAACACGCCAGGAATAACATCAGGAAGCCATGTTTAGAGCAAGCAAACAACATGCTACAGAAACAGATCACAGCAAACAAAGGCATGGAATGAATCTACTAAAAGCATAGAACAAAAGTCCCTAACTGATCATGAGCCAGAAAGGCAAAGTAGATATGATGGCACCCATGTAAACATAGCAAGTTTTATTAACAGTTTCATACTTGGCAGAAAATAGTGCATGGCTTAAACAGAATTATGAAGGCATCTTTACAAGCTCGATTCACTCACCACAAGACATTGCATGACACAAAGAGCATAGCATCAGCAATAAGACATGTTCAAGAAGCTAACCATGGCAAAATGAAGTCCATAGCATGCATGGATCAACTACAACAACCATGGTAAAATTGATTAACATGTAAACAATCTGCCAGGAACACTTTATAGCAAAAGTAGAGATATATTAAGGCATGCTAGGGCACTCCATAATTGCAAACAGGGGCATGGATGGATAGAGCATAATCATATGTTCAAAACATCCTTACTTAAGCAACTCAAAACAAGCATGGATCTCACGGTAGCATCATGTTTACATGGCATAAAAATAACAGCAGGAAAAGGACTTAGCAAAATAAGCAACAGGAGCAAACATTTTATAGCACTCTTGCATCAATGATTTGGGAATCAAGATGGACTCAAACAAGCATGCCACAATGGAACAAAATGAAGAGCACATCATGATGAACATTTTGATATATAACACGCACAAAATAGAGTATCACACAAGAAGTTATGGCATGATGAATAGTGCACCAGAATGTTAAAATCCTGGGACTTAGCCATTTTATACCTAGCGAGAAGCGGGACGGCGAGGTTCCGGGACGGAGGGATCCGGGCGCGGGGGCGCGTTTGGTTCGTATCCCAGTGGATCTCGTCCCACCTGGACGGATCTGACCGGATCCGAACTCTGGTGAGGGCGGCGGCCTCCGGCGAGGGCGGCACGGGGAGGAGGACGTCATGGGCGGCATGGTTCCGGTGATGGCGCAGGGCAGCACCGGCGAAGAGCGGCGCCGGCGCAGAGGTCCTGGCGGCGGGGCACGAAGGTAGGCGGCGGTAGGCGCCGGAGCAAAGGTCAGTGACGAACGTAGACGACAGCGCGGGGAGGCGGACGCGCGGCGGCCGGTGCATGAGCAGGCGGTGGCGGTGGAGAGGCGGGTGAGTGGCGGCTCGTCGAGCCTGGTCGCGCCTGGGGCGAGCCGGCCTCGGGCCCCGGCGGGCCTGGCGTGCCACGGCGGAGGGCAGGGTGAGGTGGCGGCCGGTAAGTGGGCGAGGCGGAGGCGCTGCCTACATGGCACGCGGTGATTGGCCCGGATGACGTGTCCTGCGGACACGTCCGGCGGCGGAGAAATTGTCCGGCGGCGCGAGGGGAGCGGGGCTAGGGTTTCATCTGCGCGAGAAATGGAAGGGGAGGTGTTTATATAGGTAGAGGGAGGTAGGGATGTCCAAATGAGGTGTAGTTTTCGCCCATGCGATCGTGATCCGATGGCGGAGGACATGGAAGAGGTTTGGAAGGGTAATTGGGCCATTTTGAGGGGTGTTGGGCTGCAACACACACGAGGCCTTTACTGTTCCCCGGTTAATCGTTGGAGTATCAAACGGACTCCAAATGGCACGAAATTTGCCAGGCGGACTACCGGTGGTGTACTAAGGCCACTTGGCAAATCTCGGTCCATTCCGAGGACGTTTAACACCCGCTCACGAAAAGAGACAAGAGGGGGACGCCGGTGCACGTAGGAGTGTCGGATTGCAAAACGGAGAACGGGGAAAAAGCCGGGATGCATGAGACGAACACGTATGCAAAATGAGATGCACATGATGACATGATATGAAATGCATGACATGAACAAAACGCAAAACAAAGACAAAAACCCAACAACGAAGGGAATAACACAACGTATCTCCGGGAAAAGGCAAGAGTCGGAGTTACAAATATGGAAAGTTGTATCCGGGGCCTTACATGGTCCAATTAGTTTTTTTCTAGTGCTTTATTTATTGCAAATTTTTGCTGCTTAGGTGACCCTATTCTTGAGCTTGAATGCCAAATTTATATGGTCCAAAGTAGTTTTAATGCATGATATGGCCTATAGGCACTTGTAGGAGTAGTTGCTATTAATCTTGTTGAGTTTGGTTCACTTTTATTTTGAGTCACTAAAAATTTCAGAAATTTTTCAGAGGAAGAAAAATGTTTAGGAAAATGTACCAAGGTGGTTCTTCAAGGAAGCAAGGACCTAGGCTCGTGATACGTGAGCCGGACGATGAACCACCGAGGGAAGCCCAAGTGCGGCCTTGTGAATGGCCGTCAGAGGTGTTTATGGTCTAGGAAGGCATCAAGGATGAATTTGACGCGTATATGCGTAATGATGATCTTGAGGACTTCGTGTCAGATAAGTGCTTGCAATACCGCTACCTAACTGATTCCTTTGTGAGAAGGTTTAAATTTACATCCTCGCGCAATTCTCACAGTGTTTTATTTGATCTTTATGATAAATCATATACCATGGACCTAGAAGATTTTAATATTTCTTGTAAACTCCCGAAGTGGGGCAATGTTACTGAACCTCGCAAATTTGAATATAAAGGCTTTATTGCTAATATTACTGTGGGGGAATCTAGGGAAATCACACAAGGTACCATAGGGAGCATTCATTTCCCTTCCATACATTATTTTGCTCTCTTCATTGGTAGATTGTGACGCCCAGATAATTAAGCTACAGTAATCCTCTGCTAGTCCACGTCACCACGATTACTGTTGTTAAACTTGCGTAGGTTCTGAACCCAGTTCAAATTTAAATTTAAAATAAAGTCAAACAGATAAAGTTTTCAAATGTCAAAAAAATGTTCGTTGGGATGCAAATATTCACTAGCTAATTATCATGTGGCAACCAACATAAAGTGGCCCAACAGCATATTAATTGACCTATTCAATTTCAAAAAAATGCTGGAACAATTCCGTTGGCTCTAAAAATTTTTGGGCAACACCAAAATGTTGTTCTTGAATTGTTTGCCGGATTTCATGGTTGACTAAATTCATTTTTCACTCAAATTAATACGAAACCGTAGCTAACTTAAATACATAAAAGGAAATTAGAAAATGCCCTGCCTCATTTCTGTGTGTCTGGGCCCTAGTGGCCACAGAGCACTTTCGGCCCAACCCACACCCACTTGCCCCCAATCTCCAGCTACAGAAGTAGGGGTGGGCGTGGCGCTCATCCACCGGCGCCATTGCCGGCGACGCACACCCGCTGGCCATCCGCCGTCTCCCTCGTGCTATAAGAATGACCCCTGAACCCTAGCATCTTCACTCGGCCCTCTCCACTCTCGCTCGCTTTCCCTCCTCTTGATTTGGCACCTGTACCGCCGCCGCCGCCACCGTGACCGTTGCGGTCTCCCGGACACCAGCCACCGTTCACCGCACCGTTATGTCCATAAGTCCGTCGGCTTCGCCTACATCTCCGGCGCCACTGGATCGAGGCCGAGGGGCGCCAGCGATGCCGTCCACATTGATCCCCTTCGACCGATGCCGCCCCTGCCTCGACGTCTCTCCCTCGACTTCGACCACCCCTGGCTCCCCTGAGCCCCCTACATGCCTCGCGGTGAGCCTCCACTCCCGCCTCCTCTGCTAGATAGCTTCCGCGTGCCCCATAGCACCGTTTCCGCCATGGCTGTGAGATCATCGCAGTCACTCACGTCGCCGCCGTAGCCACAATCCCTGCAGCTCGCATCCAAACCCCGCAGCGAACTCCTTGTGGCCCTAGGAGTCGAATGCGCGCACACACGCGCTTCCCTCAAGCCCCATGGCCACGGATCTGTTGATGCCCGAACACTGGCGCCGCCATCATGGATGTCCTGCTCGACTCCGGCCGCCCTTCCCGCGCCCGCGTGCTTCTCCTGCTGCTGCTTCTACTTGTCGCACACCGACCAGCTCCCATCGCAATGCCCAACGCCTCGCCTCGCCCACACGCTACCGCCGTTCTGCAGTCGCCGCCTGCTGCTTCGGTCGCCCCTACTCCCCCGCGCGCGTGCCCACTGCCATCCAACCGCATCCCTGGCCTTGCCTCCAACTGCCGCCGCTGCCCTGGCTGCCTGCGTCCGCCGCTGCCGCTACAGCTGCTCGCTTGCGGAGCCGCAGCCGCGACCTGAGCGCCATGACCAACCACCCCCTCATCGTGACCAACCGCGCACGTGGCCACGCCACCTGCGCCCGCTTGCCTCTTCCCCCTCGCCCCGCTGCCATTCCCGCCGTCCACTATGGCCTCTGGCCACTGGTGCACTGTCGCCGCCCTCTCCGCCCCTCGCTGGCTCTACCCGCTGCTGCCGCCGCGCCCCCTCACTGCGCCGCAGCGGCAGCATCTGGCCGCCCCGCGCACGCCTACGGGTGCTCCGCCGCCCACGCGCGTTAGTCCGCGCCCATTAACCCGCGCCTGCTAGCGACCCTCACCCAGTTGGCGTTTTGGGCCAATGACAGCGGGCCCACAACCCCCTGTTAAAGTTAAAAAAAGAAATTAAAAATTAGTTAAATATATAAATTAATTAACTTAAACTTAACTAGTTTAGTCAATTACCTATGACAGGTGGGGTCCAATAGCTAATTAACCCATATTAGTAAGTTTAATCCACTGTTAGACTAAAAGAGGCTGACATGAGGGTCCCACTGGACCCACAGGTCAGGTTTGACCTGGTCAGCGAGTCTGTTGACTGCTGACGTCATCCCCACACAATGCCGATGTCATAATTCCATTTCTGTTAATTTAGATAAATCCAAAAAATGTTTAAATCTTTTAACATTCGTAGAAAATAAACCATAACTCAGATGAAAAAGTTTTATACATGAAAGTTGCTCAGAACGATGAGACGAATCCGAATACACAGTCCGTTCGTCTGCGACATGTCCCTAGCATAGCGAACACGCAACTTTCCTCCTCCGGTTCATTTGTCCGAAAATGCGAAACACCGGGGATACTTTCCCGGATGTTTCCCCCTTTCGCCGGTATCACCTCCTATTGCGTTAGGTCACCCCTAGTACCGCATATTGTCATGTTATGCTTTGTGTTGCTTTGATTGCTCTATTATTTATTGGGTTTCCCCTTCGTTACTTCTTTCTGGTAGACCCCGAGACTGCCGGCGACCCCCAGTTCGACTACGGTGTTCACGACCCTTCCTTTTGCCGGAGCAACCAGGCAAGCGCCCCCCCCTTGATCAACCAAATATCGCCTATTCTTCTCTCTACTGCTTGCATTAGAGTAGTGTAGCTTGTTACTGCTTTCGATTAATCCTATTCTGATGCATAGCATGTCATTGTTGCTACAATTGTTACCCTTACCTGCAATCCTAAATGTTTAGTATATGATGCTTGTATTCCATCAGTGGCCCTACATACTTGTCCGTCTACTATGCTATATTATCAGGCCGTGGTCACTTCGGGAGGTGATCCCGGGTATATACATATTACACTATTATACATAATACATGGTGGTGACTAGAGTCGGGTCGGCTCGTAGAGTACCCGCAAGTGATTCCGATGTGGGGGCTGAAAGGACAGGTGGCTCCATCGCGGTAGAGGTGGGCCTGGGTTCCCGACGGCCCCCGACTGTTACTTTGTGGCGGAGCGACAGGTGTCAGGACCCCGATCCTAAGTCACACCGATCGAGCATGTAACACATCATATCATTTGCGGCCTCACGCACGGTATTCCCACGGGTGCCACCTTACCTGGCCCAGGACCGTTTGCGCCTTTTGGCTCACGTATATGGTAGTGTCGCTAGCATCCATATGACAGAGAACCCGAGCCGACATGACTAGTCGTAAACCCAAAGTGGCACCAACTTATAGGGACATGCATACATGACCCAGCAACGAACGTGTCAGTCATCAACGTATGAACCCAAGTCGTAGCAAGCTACAAGGACTTAAAGTTAAAACGCGTGAAATTTCCCCAAAGGGACAGACACAGGAACAAAGAAGGACACATGCCGGCCAGCCTAAGCATTCCGGAGCAGTAGCAAGCTACCATGGCTCAGTGGAAGCACTAGGAGGAATTTCCCCATAAGAGAGGCTACCAAGAATAAAGAACTAGGTTGTCGGATCCCACACATACCAAGCATTTCAATAACATACACAATATGCTTGATATGTGCAAATACAACATGGCATCACAACATAACTCTATGACTCAAAGTATTTATTCATTAGGCTCCGAGGATTCAAGTATTACAAACATGGGTCTCATGACCCATCATATAGAGCATACAAGCAACAAGCACATGCGGAAGCTTAACTTGTCTGAGTACAGACAACTACAAATGTAAATGGTCGAGAAGCTTGACTATCTACAAAACCCTGCCGAGGGCACATGATCGTAGCTGAGGTAACAAGCTAAACGTCGAAGTCCATGCAGAACTACTAGCGAGACTAAAGTCTCTCTGCAAAAACATAAATTAAGCAAACGTGAGTACAAATGTACCCAGCAAGACTTACATCAGAACTAGCTACATATGCATCAGTATCAACAAAGGGGGTGGCGGAGTTTAACTGCAGCAAGCCAGCTTTGACTCAGTGGCTATCCTAAACTACGACTGTAAGTAACTCTTTTGAGGTGGCGCACACAAGTCAACATATTCACCAAATCAATACACCACTATGGATCCCCTCACGTCTCTGTATGAGAACGCCATCCATAGCACTCACACTTATCTTGCACATTTTAGAGTATCCACTTTCACTTGTTTATCAACTGTATAGGAAACCCTCAGGTCCTTTACCGCGGACGTGGCTATTCGAATAGATGATGTTAACCCTGCAGGGGTGTACTTCTTCACACACGCTCTCGCCACTTACCGCCATGTACACGTCATGTATCTCGGCAACCTTCAAGCGGAAGCCTGGCGAGGGTGTCGGCCATGACCTGGCTTACCACACAAGTCGCTAGTCCGGGTTTATCGCCTATTCAGGTTCCATCCGTAGGGAGTCCGGCCGAGGTTTCCACATATGGCCCCGAACAATGTGTGCATGGTTCCCGAGACACCAAACGGGTGCCCGGTACATCGTGCCACGTGCCTACCGCATCACAGCCCACCCCTCGGGTCAGCGCCGCGCACGGCCTCCAGCATACTACAAACACCAAAAACTACTTGCAACTCCTGGACAGAGGACAGGGGCGGTTAATAAGTCGAGAGAGTCAATTAAGGACCCCAATGTGTGGTAGTAGCTATTCATGGATCACAAACACAGAACTCAGTTCCTGAGGACGGCTTCAATGAGACAACCCACCATGTACTCCTACATGGCCTCTCACCGCTACCTTTACCAAATCGTGTTCACACACTTAGCTCTCAACAGTAGGACATGTTCACACCATTCAAATTCATCCCTGATGAATCAGACCTGACTCAACTCTAAGCAGTAGCAGGCATGACAAACAAGCATGAATGAGTAGGCACATCAGGGCTCAAACAACTCCTACTCATGCTAGTGGGTTTCATCTATTTACTGTGGCAATGACAAGTCATGCAGAGGAAAGGGGTTCAACTACCGCAACATGTAACAGTTGACGCGTTGTTGTCCTAATGCAGTAAAAGAGAGCAAGTGCGAGAGAGTGGGATTGTATCGGGATGAACAAGGGGGTTTTGCTTGCCTGGCACTTCTGAAGATAGTATAGCTCTTCATCGGTGTCATCAAACTCATTGTCGAAACTACGCCCACTGAGACGGGACAAATACCAACAAACAGAGAAAGAACATAATTAATGCAGTGCAACAATATGATGCATGATCGTGACATGGCAATATGCTGTGGTTTGAGATAATGCAACTAGCAACGGGTTAAATGGAGTTGGTTTGAACCCAGGGTTCAAATTCAAACTCCATATGTGGATAATCAAATGCCATTTATATGATTTGTCCTAAACAACAACTATAAGTTGTACTAACATGCATGAAAACAATACAGATGGATAGATTGGATTTTTCTGATCATTTTTCATATATAAATGTTTGCATTTGGAGTTACAGATTAATTTCTATGAGTTTTAGAAGTTAGCAATATTTTCTGGAATTTTTGAATAAGAATAAAACCAGAAAAGGCATTACTACACTAGCATTGCGTCAACACTGCGTTAGCAGGTCAACTGGCGGTCCAGGTCAAACTTGACCAGTGCGACCCACTAGTCAGTGACTTAGTTAGTTAATTGAGTTAATTAGGGTTAAACTAAACCTAACAGAATTGTCAGGAGGGTTGGGCCCATATGTCAGTGGCTCAGGGTTAGTTAGCGAGGGGATTGACACCTAACAGTGATGATTAGCACTAATTAACATCTAACTAAACCAGTTAAGGTCGACCCCACATGTCATCGACTCAGGTGGGGGCCAGCCAGGGTCAAAGTGCGTCAAACCCACCAACGTTAAGCCGCCGGCGAAGCCAAGACGGCGGAGGGGCTCGGGATTTGCCCACGGTCGACCAAATCGACCGCGGCTTGGTCCTACGCACAGCTGAGGCTCGCGCGCATTTGGTAGGGCAAGCGGAAGGAGCTGGAGTGGCCGGAGTTGACGGCGGTGAGCTCTAAGGCGGCGGTCGGAGTTCGGGTGAACTCGGGTTTGGCGTTAGGGAGCACGGAAGGTGGCAAGGAGGGGTGCTACGACCTCCTGGGGGTGCACTAAGCACGACTGTGTGCTCGGTTTCAGCTCTAGGCAACGGGGGCCATGGCGGCGACATGGCCGGCGGAGCCAAGCTCTCGAGCTCGACGGCAACGGCGTTAGCAAAAGGGAAGAGAGCCAGGGAAGAGGGGGAATTGACGCAACAGCTCACAGTGGTTGCGACGGGGCCTCAGCGAGCTTGGAGAGGGGCTGGAGCGAGCGGGGCGGCGACGGGGATCTCCGGCGGCCGATGGCGAAGATGAAGATAATGGCGTCGCTTCGAGCGTCCCGCGGGCGCGTGCTTCGTCTTGGAGCTCCGTGGTGTCGAGGCGGAGCCTCTGGACAGCACGGAGAGGCGAGGTGGTGGCTCTAGCCATGGCAACGATGGGCGGCGGTGACGAGCTCTGCTCGGTCGTTGCGTGCGAGAGAGCCAGAGGAGGAGAGGAGCTCGGGGAGAGAGTGAGAGGGCCTAGGGGGTGCGTGGCGTCGCTAGGGAGTTCTAGGGGGTCGGGGGGCAGCCAGGCAGGGAGGACGTGGCTGCACGGCGGTGCACGCGCGTCGGGCACGCGCCCGTCCTTTTAGCAAGGAGGAAGACGACAGGAGGAGGCCAGTGGGCTGGGCCTCCAGGTGGGCTGGCCAGCTGGGCCACGACAGGTAAGCAAGGTAAGTCCTTTTCTTTCCTTTTGTTTCTGTTTTCTTTTATTCTGTAACTTCAGGGCTTTATTAAAAATAGCTAGGCACTTTCAAAAACCATGCAACTGACTTTGGCAACTATTTGAAATATAACCAACAGTAAACATTTCAGTTCATGATTATTCGGGTTCTTAAAATATTTTATAGCATTTAAATGTCCAAATGCAAATAACATAAGATTTAATCCAGTGACCTTATGATGTCCTAGAAAAGTGTGCACCATTTTTGTCAAAGGTTCTAGACCAAGGCAAAGATGATGAACATTTTAGAAGGGCATTTCAAGTTCATTGGAAAAGATTCTAGTAAACCCTAGTTGGATTAAGGGGGTGCTGGGGTTCTGTCATCCCCATTTCCAAATTTCTGAGCAAAATAAACATGATGCAACACCAGAGGCTAGCACTAGGCATTACCATAACTAGGGATGTGACAACTCACCCCCACTAAACAAGAATCTCGTCCCGAGATTCAAGACGTGAGGTAAGAAGACAGAGGGGACACTAAATCTCACAAACTTCATGATCCAATTGCCCTTCTCGAAGATGTTGATCCATTCATCATCTTAGTCTTGACGTCTTGCTCTGGGGATTCCATTCAACAAGACAATGAGAAGGAAGGGTAACTCTTAGAAGAATTGTTCTCCTCAAAGATCGAGCAATTGATGATCAACTCACGGAATGAGACGTAGGAACATCTCTTGAGCTAAGACACAACACATATCGAGAGGGATGGAAATAAACAGATGATGAAGGTTCAATTTGGTAGGCAACAACTCCACACTTGGGTAAGATGGTGTACGGTCTCAACGTAGCGAGGGGTTAACTGCCACGATTCCAAAACGGGGCACCTTAAGGGAGCTGACTTGTGGGATTTTCCCTTAAGTGGCAAAAGAATTACTTTTGATACAAAGATCATTGAAATTCTCTATACCAGCCCGAGGCAATCACAATCGATCGTTTGAAGGAGTTCCAAAGAATAACATAGTTGGACTAGGATGGATGATGTAGACTAGCATGTTGAAGATAGCGCAATGAATGATTTTTGCCTATCATCGGAAATGGATGGGACCCATGGTAGGAACACTTCTGAAGATGATCCTGAACAACAATTGCTGAGAAGGGCAGCCCATGGGAAATTGGCACAAGGCGGTGCAAGCTGGGAACAAAATGAAATGTCGGGAATGTTCCAACCATCATATCTGCCTGAGATTCAGATTTGGTTGGTGTCAGGATATTCTAGACTCATCAAGTCGAGAAGGAAAAATGAAAGCTTGCAACACAAATCGACGAGATGATGTTGCGAGATTCTCGGGGAGTAAACTACGATAGCAAGCTCCAAAACATGAGCTGGTTCTGCTACATACATGTGAACACGTTTTCCAAGACAAGCATGACCACATAGTAGTCTTACAACGAAACACTACCGAGTTCTGATTGGGAACCATCATTGCGGAGAGCGAAGTCCTGCGCATGTACCTTTGGGTCATTATTAAGGGTTAGCACTTAAGAACTTCTTTTCGTTGAACAAATAAATTAGTGGCTTGGTGTGCTAGGGAACACATATGGAGTGGATGCGGCCAACCTATCAAACCATAGAGTACTTCGCACATATGCGTGACTAACTTGGGATGATTCCTAAGGAAGCAAAAACACGCTTTCTCGAATTCACGACGGCAACTTACATCAAGTGCACATGAATTAGAGGAAGTCACTTCTTTCATCCAAACGTATACCTCATGAGCGGGATACAAAGGCATTGTTTCAAAGTGTCCAACACTAGCTTAATGTTCATCATGAATCATGGAGAAGATGAAATGTTGCTTATGAGCTCAACAACAAGTCATCAAGATTCCCATGAGGTTGGAATTCCGCAACTATGTGAACAAGGCGATAGTATTGGTCAGACCAAAAAGATATAATGGTGTATGCTCGAGGGACAACCGCGAGTAAGACAACATTATGAACATCCTTGGTTCTGATTTGATTTGATGATAGCACATACTCAAATCAAAGATTGGTAAGATGATTGATCCAACAACTGATCACGAGGGTCAATCGATGAAGATATCATCTTTCTTTAACACACACAAACACAAGGATATCCCTTTGGCAATGAACTAAGTGGGACAAGCTTTCATCATCCAACTCACCAAGTTGTTGTTTAGCTCAACCAACTAGCTTAGGGTATCCAACACAGAATCTTGGAGAATGGGGGGGGGGCTTACAAGAACCCAACTTGATCATGAGCTCAACATAATAGTCAGGGGACAACCTGGTGTTACTTCTGAGAAGATAATCGGAAATCACGAACCATCGATATGTTATTAAACTCAAGAACAATCTTGCTTTTCAGGGCAAGACGATGTGATCAAAAGAGCGAGGGATTGACACAATCCTAACTCTTGAACGAAGGGTGCACCAAGGAAAATGGACTTGGTAACACGATCAATCTTAGAATGATAATTCAATAACCAACACGCTAAGAATGAAATTATTGTCTATTAGCTACCAAGCAACAGGATTGCTAGGAGTATTGATTTCATACATCATAGTTCACATGTCGGCATTCCGGTTGCAACAACACGAGGACCGAGAAATGAATAAAGATGGCGAGAAGTATCACTGTATCAAGAGTTCATAGGATGGTGTGCAATTCCCATGATATTCCTGATATAAAGATGGTAATACTCCAGGGTAGAAGAAAATCAAAAGCTAGGTTGCATTTTGATCTACGGAATACAACTGCTTTGACCCAATCCTGGATATGGATGAGGTACTGGAGTTTGTTTCTACTAGTCACTACGAATAGAATGGCTTGACGGACCACAAGAATAATCGGCATCGATGAACACGAGTGCACAACTATTCCTGGCTATCACTTGATAGGAGAGGTCAGAACACAACTAGAGAGAGACAACTCAAAGGAACATATGGTTTTCTGAGTTGCGGAAGAATAGATTTATTATGTCAAACAAGTTCAACATATTTCTTCCAGATAATCCATGCAGAAAGGTAGGGCTGGTAGATTCACAATGCAGAATGGATAACTCACCAAGAGCACTCTTGTTGTGATCTTTTGGTTCAAAGAACTTCTGCTTTAATGGTTTATGGTATTGGAAGAACGATATACCACAAACCTCAAAGACTATCACAAAGGTTACTAATATCCTAAAGGAACTAGCAAACACTATCAACATGAAGTAAGTAGAGTGGATCTCGGGTTCAAGAACCCAGGAATAGAATGCCCCCTAACTAAATGGCATCACGGGATGCTTTCGAGAGTGACGGCCAGAATCATCACACTGGGAACACAAAACATGGCTATATTACTAGGTGATTCACTAAGACACATATGGTCATAATAATAGTTCCAACATACATGCCGAGGCAATGGACTACCTCAACACACTGGTTAGTGTGGTTAAGATGGCCCAACGGAACATCGGGAATGGAAAGAAGGGAGTTGAAAATGCATCAGACTATTTAGAAACCTGGGATGACTCGGATAGCATAACAGCTGTAATTGCTCAAAAAGGATCTGAGACATCCTGCAATAATGGTGGCATAACCACTTCACATAACAATATCAAGGTTCCGAGACCAACTGTTATCACACGGAGGTAGTAGAAACTGAAGTGAGACTTGAAACCAACAACCCTTAGAGTCTACGGATTAGTAACACGTGATCCTGATAGAAAGATGAGAAGCCTAGTTCTTAATCCCCGTTGGAAAGATAGGATGACTCGAATCAGAAGGCATAAGGTAAAGGAGTAAAAGAGCCTTACGTTCCCATCCACAATCAATTCCCTTATATAAGTAAAGCATTTCTAGACTCAACTTCGACAAGTTTGGCTTGGTAATCCTACAGGCAGTCAGGCTCTGATACAAAAGCTGTCAGGACCCCGATCCTAAGTCACACCGATCAAGCATGTAACACATCATATCACTTTGCGGCCTCGCGCACGGTATTCCCCCGTGTGCCACCTTACCTGGCCCGGGACCTTTTGCACCCTTTGGCTCACGTATATGATAGTGTCGCTAGCATCCATATGACAGAGAACCCGGGCTGACATGACTAGTCGTAAACCCAAAGTGGCACCAACTTATAAGGACAGGCATACATGACCCAGCAACGAACGTGTTGGTCATCAACGTATGAACCCAAGTCGTAGCAAGCTACAAGGACTTCAAGGAACAACGCATGTCATTTCCCGAAGGGACAGACACAGGAACGAAGGACACATGCCAGCCAGCCTAAGCATTCCGGAGCAGTAGCAAGCTACCATGGCTCAGTGGAAGCACTAGGAGGGATTTCCCCATAAGAGAGGCTACCAAGAATAAAGAACTAGGTTTTCGGATCCCACACATACCAAGCATTTCAATAACATACACACAATATGCTCAATATGTGCAAATACAACATGGCATCACAACATAACTCTATGACTCAAAGTATTTATTCATTAGGCTCCAAGGATCCAAGTATTACAAACATGGGTCTCATGACCCATCATACAGAGCATACAAGCAACAAGCACATGTGGAAGCTTAACTTGTCTGAGTACAGACAACTACAAATGAAAATGGCCGAGAAGCCTGACTATCTACAAGACCTTGCCGAGGGCACATGATCGTAGCTTAGGTAACAAGCTAAACATCAAAGTCCACGCGGAAGTGCTAGCGAGACTGAAATCTCTCTACAAAAACATAAATTAAGCAAACGTGAGTACAAATGTACCCAGCAAGACTTACATCAGAACTAGCTACATATGCATTGATTTCAACAAAGGGGTGGTGGAGTTTAACTACAGCAAGCCAGCTTTGACTCGGTGGCTATCCTAAACTACGACTGTAAGTTACTCTTTTGAGGTGGTGCACATGAGTCCACATATTCACCAAATCAATACACCACTATGGATCCGCTCCCATCTCCCTATAAGAATGCCATCCATAGCACTCACGCTTATCTTGCGCATTTTAGAGAATCCACTTTCACTTGTCTATGAACTGTATAGGCAACCCAGAGGTCCTTTACCATGGACACAGTTATTCAAATAGATGATGTTAACCCTGCAGGGGTGTACTTCTTCACACACGCTCTCGCCACTTATCTCCATGTACACATCATGTATCTCGGCAACCTTCAAGCAGAAGCCTGGCGAGGGTGTCGGTCACGACCTGACTAACCACACAAGTCGCTAGTCTGGGTTTATCGCCTATTCAGGTTCCATCCATAGGGAGTCTGGCCGAGGTTTCCACATACGGGCCCGAACGATGTGTGCATGGTTCCCGAGACACCAAACGGGCGCCCGGTACACCGTGCCGCGTACCTACCGCATCACAGCCCTCCCCTCGGGTCAGCGCTGTGCACGGCCTCCAGCATACTACAAACACCAAAAACTACTTGCAACTCCTGGACAGAGGATAGGGGTAGTTAATAAGTCGAGAGAGTCAATTAAGGATCCCAATGTGTGGTAGTAGCTATTCATGGATCACAAACACAGAACTCAGTTCCTAAGGACGGCTTCAATGACAGAACCCACCATGTACTCCTACATGGCCTCTCATCGCTACCTTTACCAAATCGTGTTCACACACTTCGGTCTCAATAGTAGGACATGTTCGCACCATTCCAATTCACCCCTGATGAATCCGACCTGGATCAACTCTAAGCAGTAGCAGGCATGACAAATAAGCATGAATGAGTAGGCACATCAGGGCTCAAACAACTCCTACTCATGCTAGTGGGTTTCATCTATTTACTGTGGCAATGACAGGTCATGTAGACACTACAAAAAAATATACTTCCGTGATGATACGTGTTTGTCACAGTAGGTCACGTTTTCTGTCATGCATGTACATCCATGAAAATTTTATGACAGAATCAAGATAGTCATACCTGTGCTGTCGTAGAAGTGTTCCATGACATTACCAAAATTATCATCACGGAAGTGTCCACTTCCATGACGATAAATTGCACGTCACAGAAGTGCTGTCATCAAGGGTGACCGACACGAGGCATCCACTGTAACGGAACGTCATTAAGCTATCGGGTCCGGTTTTGGATCCGATAACCCGTTAACAGCCCCGACCAATGGGGATTTTCCACATGTAAAATCATCATTGGCTGGCGGAACACACGTGTCGGCTCACCGTTGGGACAGATGTCATCCACTCATTGGACCCAAAGCGCCTATGATACATCGACACGTGGCACGGCCCAACAGAGGCCCATTCCTGTGAAAAGGCCGGCCCGTTTGACTTGGTCAAAAGGTGGTGGGCCGGCCCACGACAAGCCTGTTAACGGCCTGTTCGCATATAGCCCATTTACAGCCCGCTAACCCAGGGCCAATTTACGGCCTATCCGAGTTAGGCCGAGTATCATCATCTGGACCTTCCAATATAATTCCAACCCGTTTTAACTTCCGGCCCATGTATGGCCCATGACGTCTTTCGACCCATATGAGGCCCTTAGTAACTCTCGGCCCATTAATGGCCCATGGTAAAACTGGCCCGTAATGAACAGAGTATCACTTTACACCCATTAACGACACGTGGTGAAACTGGCCCGTAATGAACAGTGTATCACTTTATACCCATTAACGGCCCATTATTCTGTTGGGCCGTTTCCAGCCCATGTTATCTTTCGGCCTTCTCAGGGCCCTTTTATTCTTGGGCTCATTTCCAGCATTCGTTTACTTATGGCGCGTTACTGTCATTTTCTGCTTGTGGGCCAAATTCAGCCCGTGGTTACAGTCGGCCCGTTTGTGGCCCGTTAATATGTTGGGCCGTTTTCATAGCGTCATCAAATACGACCGATTAACAACGGCCCATTATGGTCGTCCCATGAACGGACAATTTCAACTCTAGCCCATTTACGACCATAATGTGGTCTATTATTGGCCCATGTTTGGCCAACCGATCATACGGCCCGTAGAAGGCCCATTGTGTCTACGGCCCATATAAGGCCCATTGTTTCTACGCCACAGAAGGCCCATTGTTTCTATGGCCCTTAGAAGGCGCATTGTTTCTACGGCCCGTAGGAGGCCCATGTTAACTACAGTAAATATGTAGCCCATGGTTATTGTGGCCCACTTTTCAAAAATATGTTATCGCGGCCACTAGCAAACCGCGGAAAAAGAACTGCACTGACTACAAGACAACAAATAAACAAGACAATAAGGAAATAAATAAGCAAGCAACTTACGCTAGGCTATCACGGCTATTACACATATCACATCCACTGGGCATCAAAGTTTGCCAGCAGTGCAAATATAGGGAACAAAGCAGCATATAAACGCCGCAGCGAAACAAGTCCAGAACTGAAACCACTTCAGAAGAGCTCAAGAAACAATATCCTGGGTACCCATAATGCTGGCAAGATGCTTAGCAAGCTTATTAACTTTCTCTTATTTGGCGCTTAAATCCTCCAGCACTTGCTGTTGCACTAGAAAGTATGCATCTGAATTCTGCAGGGACTTCCTCAGTCCTTCGGCTTCCTGTCGCATAACATCTAATCGATGTCTTTCAACTTGAAGTTGAGACTCAAGAAGCCGAACTGATTCAGGCAGCGAGTTCGAAGAGCTGGTGCCAGCAGTAGTAGCCAGTAACTCGAACACTACATCAAGACAGGACTTTGGGGTTTTCTGAGTGTCTTCAATATAGTTTTTATCAGCTTTCTTGGAGAACAACATGGATGTCTCACTATGTTGAACCTTATCTGCATTACTTCCTTTACCATTGCATAACGGGGTACTCTTCTCCAATATTTTATCCGCGTTCTAAAAGAGAAACAAACAAACACATCACATGTTTACAATGTAGTATATGAAACTCATTTTGGTTATCCAGTTCAGTAGTAAGGTGGACAGGATAACATCATGAAACAAACATATATCTATGTAGTATGGTCACTTTATGGTCTATATCATTCTAGTTTATGTTGCCAAATCAAGATAGATACAGTTCGAATCATATCTATTTAAGATAAAGCAGTATAGACAGAATATAAGTGTGGGAAACTACACGGCAATAACATCACTTGTAATGTGCATGGCATGAGAACATAACTGTTTATTCAATTGAAACTGAAATCAACATAGAGCAAGTTACAACAGCAAACACGTTAAAGAAACTGGTTTACAACATACCTGTTGCGCCATTGGAGTTTCAATTGCATCCTTCAAATTTGAAATTAGTTGGTATGAGTAAATACAGTCATGCAAGAGCAAAGTAGTATGAACCATAGCTACGGAACCTGACCTAAGAACAATTCTTCTTCTGCTTTAAGCGTTGACTTGGGGTTCAGAGTGGTGGTCCTTGTGCTTTGGGCACTGCAGTTGCCTTACTAACTGCTCGTGTTTGGGTGCTCTGCGGTGGAGATGGTGCTGTGTCAATGGGAACTGGGTTACTATCCGCTGGGGTTGGGGTTAGAAGGGGTGTAGCTGGTTCTTGTCCAACTGGGTAGGGGCACAATCAGTGCGAGTCTGGGTTATGTGTGGTGGGGCTGGTTCTTGGGCAAGTACAACCGTGGTTCTATCTCCATCGACAGGTAGCACGATCTTTTCTGAAGACCGTGTTTTTACTCCCATAGATACTGCCATCACCCCCTCCAATTGAAATGACTGTTAAACAAGAAAAGTAATTGAATGTACAAACATTGTAAGATAGACAGGTGCAATGGATAGTAGGGAAGAAAACATGACATGAAATAATTCACATTTATGTTGTCTAACCAAACAGAATAGCAGGACATAATTTCACATATATGATGGCAAATTAAACAGGATAGCATGACACAATTCAACATGTATGATGGCTAACTAAACAGGATAGAATGACATACTTCAAAATATGATGACTATGTAAACAGGATGACATGATATAACTATACGATGTGTCTATTAAAGTGGTTGGGATGCCATAAATCACAAACATGTCGTCGATGGAAACACGATGGCATGATATAATTCATGGATACACTACTAGGTAAAGGCCTACTAATGGCGCACCGGTTTAGTATCACGCCACTAGAATTTTTTACTAATGGCGCACAACTGGTGCGCCATTAGTATCTGGTATGCTAATGGCGCACCAGGAAGTGCGCCATTAGTATGTAACACCATGCGCCATTAGTATGCCTCCCGGGGGGCCATATGTAACCATCTGCTTTGTCATACTAATGGCGCACTCTGTCTTGATGCGCCATTAGTATCCTTTGGCATACTAATGGCGCACCTTGTGGTGATGCGCCATTAGTATGAATATTTGTTTTTTTTACTTTTCTGATTTTTGCATAGGTTACAAAATATATTATTTGACAGAATATAGACAGTAGCACACAGCAACAGCAGATTCATCGAATACAATAGAAGATTAGTCTCCAAATACAATTCATCATATTAGTCTCCGAATTCAAAAGACCAAACAAAGATAAAACACTACAAGTCTCGAGACCGCGAGTATCGAGTTTGTCTTCACATTACAAGTTGATATCAATCATCTAAACTACCATCGCATAGAAGAGAGCTGCGGTCATCACGATGAGCATCATCGCGATCAAACTGGTCTTCATCCGGTTCCTCCAATGCTCCCTCCTCTCTCCCGCTAGATAGCGGGTGTATCTAGATTCGGCCTCCGCCCTAGTGGTGTACCCTTTGTAACTGTTACCGCTGAAACGGTGAACCTGTCTCCGACACTCCTCCTAGTCGTCGTAGACTCCGGGAACCTTACCCTTGTACACGACATACGACGGCATCTCTATGCACAAGCCAAACAACAAACAATACATACATAAGCAATATATAAGTATGCAACAAAAGGATCAAAGAGAAAAGCAAGACATTAATAGCACGATTGATGGTCCTAATAATAAATAGCATCGATTACATCTAAGTTGAACGACTGTCCAAACCAAAGAGACATACAATTCATTAAAGTTTAATTACAACATGAGCCAATAATGTTTCAGAACTACACATCACTACTTTTGACTTGACTCATGGACAGGAGCGTGGATGAAGCCGCCGTCTGTCGTGATGGTCATGAAATCGCGGGCGTTGTCAGCCTGCATTTGTAGCATTCCGTCTATCTCAATGTTGGACGGTTGATATCTGAGGAAGAACTGCCCCGAGGTATGAAGGACATCTTAATGGATGATGTCCGCAAACTCCGACTGGATGCGAAAGAATTCTTGTCTGATGTCCGCGTCCTGGATTGCCGACAAGCTCGCTGCCCAATCTTTGAGATTATTTGGTAGCAGAAGGTGATGATGGTCCCTTACGATCGCCCGCATGTGATGGAGGGCGAAGTAGGCATCCTTCTGACCGCCAGGAGGCTGCTTGACGCAGCAGAACGTCGTATTGTGGGCGAACACGTGCTTGCCGTACTTACGAACTGCCCTGATGAAGGCGCCTCCAGATTTGGCGTAGCCAGGGAGAACATCATCAAGAACTTTCTTGATATTTGTGTAGTCTATCTTGGAGTTACGGTTCGGGTCGAAATACGTGGCCATGGAATATTTTGGGCTTAAGAGGATGAGTGTGCAATGTGTGTCACTGCACAGAACACAGAATGTTAGAAAAAAAGAACGATCGAAATCTAAGAAATCATGTGTTACGGGGCGGTTAAGGGATGACTTACTCGGGAAAGTAAGGCACAAGGTAGTTATCCTTATCTGGGTTTGCCAGAATGACGTCTTCGAGGTGTGAACTCGCGACTTGGCGGTCCCCAGTGCTACTCAAGAGCTTGGCACACATGTAGAAGGGGTCGACGATCACGATGTCCAGGGTCTTGTCTCTAATGATCCGCATCTCCATACTCAGCGAAAACAGCCGAACGAAGGTGTAGTGCAGCGGATGAAGGTTGAACATAGCAAAGATGTCATCAAACCGCAGGACGACCGTACCCCCGATGGCGCCATCCACAAAGCCCTTGCCCTCTGGCACCTTGGCCACGAAAACCGGGTATGCCACATCATTCTCTTTGAGACGTCGCTTCTCCAAAGAAAGAACATTGTCGTGCAGACTCCGCATAGCGCCGGTTGCAGCATTGAGCATATTTGTCGATAGCATCGCCCTACCCGCCACATGCACCCTCCTCGAGATATCCTTAGGTGAAGGTGGCTCGTCCTGAGCACGGATCGTACTTGGTGCCGGCTGGCTCGCACCGGCGGCCTTTTTAGTCGGCCGTTTCTGGCCCTTCTTCTTGATCTGCTGTAATGGGACCGAGTTCTACTCACAGACCGCCTTCTTGAGCGTGTTGGGGCTGATAATATTTGGCACCTCCGCTATCTGAGGCTCGGTGAAGGCAGCAGGTGGAGGCGTCTCCTGAGAACTGAACGCCAGACGACGCCTGTTGCAATTGGGTTTCTCCGCCGTACCAGCTAGATCGTGGTCGTCTTGTTTGGGTTCTTGAGAAGGAGGCCCGCAGAACTCGTCACCGTACCCATGTTCGGCAAAGTACTTATCGACGTTGGTAAATGTACCATCGTCGTTGTTGTCATCGTCCGGATCCTGTGCCATATGCATGTCTGGATCCAGTGCCATAGGGATGTCCGGCATGTCCGGTAGCGTTGCAGCGTTCTTGCCATGGCTTGGCGCCGGCACTACTGGCGGTCTTGTCTGTGGGGTGGTGTCCCCCGCCCCCAAACGAATCTGGCTCTTCGGCCAAAGCAGGGGCCAGCTTACGCAAGCGCTGAGGATCATCTCATCTTCTTCGTTGGCCCCAGCGGGTCGAATTGGAGGTAACAGCTCGTCGCAGCCTGGCAGCACCCGAACCACTTCAACCCTATACATTGTGGGTGGCATCGGATTACCGTGGAACACGGGGTTGCCCGGTTGAACGATTCTGCCCCTGACGACATCAACCAACTCGCCGCCCACGAAGTGCAGGAGAGTGCAAGGAACGTTGGCGGCGCCCTGCGAAAACATGTAGGGCGTCAGGGATGCCCGGTCAAAGGAAAGGAGATGAAGTCCTCGGCCGAGAGGCTTAGTTACCGTGATGCCGTTGAGCTCGGCTAATGTCGAGGCACCGCCAACGGCGGGCGTGCAACTGACGGAGGGGCCGCTTGCTGGCGAGGTGCCGGCCGGCGTACACCCGGGTGCATTAAGCTCCAATGCCGGCGTCGGAGACACCAATACCGCCACCGCCGGAGACACCCATGGCGCTGCCGCCATAGACACCAATACCGCCGCCGCGGGAGACACCAATGGCGCCGCCTGCATGTTGTGTGTGTTGCTGGCCGTGAAGCTGGGAATCGGGGGCGGCCCCTGTTGGCCACCCGCAATCCACATCGTTATCCCATGAATCAAGGTAGGCATAATGCCGGTAAGCGTCGATCCCAGTTGTTGTTGCACTTGCTCTTGGACCATCTCCGGAATCCGCGCCACTTGTTCCTTGAGTGCTTCAACCTCGCGCAACTGGCTTTCCGAGCTGGTCTTTTTCTCCTTTCGCCCACCAGCGCCATAGTATGACGACCATTTTGTGGACAAGCCTTTGCCGGCCACACGACTAGCTGACGTCGGATTATTGAGCTTATCCCTGTTTTTCATTACGTTCAATGCCCTATTCAAAGGGGTGTCGAAAGGGGAGCTCTAAGACGACCCCGCGCTACTGCTTTCTTTGTCCTGCGAAAGGAACGTGAACCATTTAGAAATATTGGGGATTAATTAGAATGCAACCATATGGAGCTAATTAAGCGGGGGTGTATTCCTTACCAAAACAAGCTCAGGCTCCTTGGTCTTCGGATCCGTGGTAAGCTCCTTCGTTACCGGGTCCTCCTTGTACCGGGCCCTGAGAAAGTTCCTGGTCTGCTTGTCACTGTATTTCTCGAAGCGGGGCGGTAGGCCTTGCTCGGCACGCTCCGCGTCCTCCTTGTCCCATACAGGCTCCGCCACTCTGTAACCGCCGGGACCGAGTTGGTGGACCCCTATGTTCAACTGCCACATTTCTTTCCCCCACTGACTTGATTCGGAGGTTGCGGGGCCCTCGCACTTGATCTTGAACTCCTTGTAGTCATCTTCGCTCATCAAAGGATATTTCTCCTTGATCTTCTCATAACTATCACCTTTGTCAATCATTGCCTTCACCGTGCTTTTCCAAGTAGAAAGGGCCGTGCTCATCGTCGTGAGGGCGGCACCGTTCACTTTATTACCCGAGAGGCGTGTGTTTGCGAACTCAGCGGGGAACTTGTATCGTTCGTGCAGCTTCGTGAAGAGGAGGCTGTGCAAATTCCCTCGGTCCTTATGCCTTAGGTTCTCACTGTTGATCGAGGCGGTGCTACGGAGAATGCACCCGAGCTGAATCGAGTACCCCTTGACTACGTGTTTGGGCACCGTCGGATGCCCGTCGGAGTTCACTTCAGTAAATTCCTCCCTGACGGTGCCGAGCACGTTCGGGCGCCGGTCCTTCCATTGCCTCTTCGGTTGGCTGCCATCTGTGCGTGCGCCGCCATCATCAGTGGTGGCAGCCGCGGCGCCATCATCAGTGGTGTCATCCCCGACGCCACTAGGGGTTGTGTAGTCAGGATCGGTGTCTTCCGCGGCGTCTCATAGCGGTGAGGTTCTTCCCCCAACTCCTGGGATAGCTCCCAGAATTGCTTGCCGCCCGAACCGCCGGCCTCATCGTTGTGGGCCATGTTTCGCCATAAATAGGAAAAAAGTTTGGTCAAAAAGTTGGTTATTGTCAAGGAACAAGATCATGGTCTCATCATTTAGGGTTTGTCGACACCGAGGCATCCTAAAAGCTAAGCTTTTATCATTTAGGGTTTGTCGACACCGAGGCACCCTAAAAGCCTAAGCGTACATCATTTAGGTTCTCATCGACACCGAGGCACCCTAAAAAGACAAGGTTTCATCATTTAGAGTTTGTCGATGCCAAGGCACCCTAAATGCTAAGTTTTCATCATTTAGGGTTTATCGATGCTGAGGCACCCTAGGTTGGGCCTAATCACTTGACACTAATCAGTTGGCTCTATTGCCACCTATGTTGAGTTTATCATCTAGGGTTTATCGATGCTGAGGAGAATTTCTAAGTTGGGCCTAATCACTTGGCTCTATTGCCACCTATGGTTTAATGCAGCAAGAATAAAGGGGCAGTTGATCCTACTTAATTAAGTACTAAGATACCCCGGCCCATGCATTAGTAGCAAGTACCTCATATGTCCGATTTTTAGCAAAAGTCATGCTAAAATTCATGGAAAATTTCGGCATGACCTTTGCTGAAAATAGGACATATGGAGTACCCGAATTTGCCGGAACGGAAGTTAATCGACATTCCGACAAACTCAAGGGCCTCTCGGGGTACCTGCAAAATCATCACGACACGAAGGGCCTCTCAAGGGCCTCAAGAAGCAGCGATGTCTCACAAGACCCCATTTTTTGCTAAATTTCTTTGAGCAACAATCAGAGCAGAAAATTCAGCATATTTCTATACAATTTTTTTGGGTATATATCAGGTTTTGGTTGCATTTGCAAATGCATTCCATGTACTGGAACCCTCGAGAATTCGTAGCATGAGGTTTGTCCATCACTTTTGGCTCACTTATTAATCTACTCATCCTATGTCAATATCCACATGCTATGTCATCTGATGTTCCTGAATCATTGTAGTTTAGGCACCATACAAGATTGTTAGTTCAATGTGCTTTATATCCTAGTTATACTACTGCAGGAAAGGAGGATCATCATACACATATATATGTATAGCAATTGACAGGAGCTTCATCATTTTTAGTAACAACAATACATATATAGCAATTGGAAGCAAACAGATGTACACATAAGATAGAAATGTAGTGCTAAAAGTTTAATGCATACAAAAGACTTGCTGAAATAGTGAAAAATATGGAGTCACCAAGATGGCTAAGAAACTCCCAAAGTCCACTAGCAAATCCAAGATCTAATCCTATTACACACATCATAACAATTTAAGATAATTAGGATAAGGATAGTAGGAAATGAAAAGGAAAGAGCTCAAAAAACAATCACAATAGAAAAATAATAAAAACCTAGTCCTAGAAGAAAATTCTATCTATACCTATCTATACCTATACTAATTAGTGACTCCCAAGAAATTACCACGTTAATTAGAATTTATTAGCCGTTCATCTGGTGGGACCGAATTATTACGGTGGAGATCTTTCCATAGAGTTAAAAAAATCCATGATATTCAGGCATGATATATCTTTTTTTAAACACAAGCCATGATATATCTAAAGCCTAGGATGAATGCATACCATTTAACGGCCACGTCCAGCACCTGATATATCTAAAGCCTAGGATGAATGCAGGACGTGTTTTAAGTAGTATAAAAGTGATTCTCAAAAAAAGAAAAAATAGCCACGTACACGTCCAACATGACTCCACGTCCAGCACGACTCCTACAAACTCTCTCTCCCTCTCCTTTTCTATCCTTATAGAAAACAAAACAGATATCCGATCATCCTACCTGCTTCTGATCGATTTGTGCTATGCCGGCAAGCTGGAGATGCGAATCTCTTATTGTTGCTTCCTTCTCAAAAATCTGGTGCGGACTGGAGTCCTATCATCCGACGTCCTCATTTTTCGGCCATACTGAGGCAGCGGCATGGCTTCCAGGTGCCGAGCAGCATGGACACGAGCCCCGTATCGTGCAGCTCTCCCCGAGGAATCTCGCCATATGAAGCGTGACGAGGAGATTCACGAGCTTGATCGTGGCTATCGGCGTGCTCTTCTCCTCCTGAAACCTCCTCTCTCTCCTTTGTGCAGGTGTGAACACATGGAAGACAAGAGTTGTGGTGCCCTAGATAGGAGCGGCAGCGAACATAGTCAATCGCCATCCCCGACCATCAGAAGATGAATTGCATGGCACGCGAGGCATGGAGCTAACCGACCTGCATGTGTAGAAGGCTTCTACGGGGCTTGAAAGATGCCTTCCAGTGTCATGCGTCCACTTTCCACTCCGGCGGGCCCTTCTCATCCTTTTCGGCCTCAAGTCTCCGACAATCTCTGTCAGTCTACCCTGTGGTGGCATCGAGTTTGACCTGGCAGGTTGCACGATGACACTCCCCGTCAGACATATAAGCTTGCGCAAGTACTTCAAAACATCATAGTAGTATTTCACGTTTTCAAGTACAATAGCATGTCATAGTTTACGTGTACTGCTTTGATGATGGTGAATACAGGCAATTTGAACATGCGATCGGCTGCCTGCTCGATCGGTTATGATGAGAAAAAAGAGTGCGTAGGCATCCACCAAATTGAAGAAAATATCAAAGAGAGAATTTGAGGAAAAGCAGCCATAAATTATTCCCGTATTTACTCTTCTTCGCTCCCCTTTTCTCAACAAGAAAAAAATCTTCTGTGCTCCCTCCCTTAAATTTGTGTGGGCCATGGTGTGGTGAGTTTGTACAAGAACGAGCAATTTGGTAGTGATGCATGTCTCAATTAGATTAGCTAATTTTATATTTAATTAACATTGTTTTAAATGACAATTCTCAGCGCATGGTATCATATTTTGATTCACTACAAATGCTCTAAGCTTGCAGGATTTAATTTTATGAGTATTAGCTATGCCTTAACAAAGTTCAATGATTAGCATCATGGATTATGTCACGGGATAATGGCGCGCCAGTCAAGGTTTCTGACAGCAGGTATGCCACGTAATTGTATCTTTTTCCAAATGAAAACTGCGTTGCATTGTGCTACAGTATGCACATGTCGCCAAGTGTATTTTCTACTTGATTCCGAACGCCTCCATGCTGATACGTTTGTCAAGGTTTTTTAAGCTTCTTCGGACTTTAATAGGGTTCTTTGTCCAAAAACAGCTTCGAAGGATATATATAAGTGGCATCACAATTTAGAATAATATAAAAACATTCTTTCAAATATAGAATCTTTCTTCTGAAAATCGGAATTGCCATCGGGACTGAAAAATTTCTTGCGTAGATGATACTAATTGCACCCTTGGTGTGATTTGATCATATAGTTTTAAGCTATGGCCTTTTGCTGTCCAATCATCAGCTGTACGTGCATAATACTTCCTTTTTTCTGAAATAGGACTGGATTCTCCATACTATAATATGTTCAGTGCTATCGATTGTAGGTACGTGTGTCCTTGCCTCTTCTTTCCTGCAAATTATCCTCTGACACTAGAAGGAAAGGTAAAATATGTTCTGCCTATCTAAGTACTAAGATCCTCCTTTTTTATATTCTCCCTATCACATAGTTATTATTGAACAAACGGGATGTCAATTGCCCATTTTTTCCTGACAAGAATCATCAACACTGCAACTTCAATATATAACAGTCAGTTGATAGAAGATACTGCTATGTTTTACTTCAGTAGTAGTTGCATGCTGGTACAACTTTTTATGTCTACTTCATTTTATTATTTCTTTGAGTTAAAAGGTAGGGTCACATGTACATTTACTCCAAGATTTGCATTTCTCCTTCTAATAAAAAAAATGCCATGCATGTGGTTGTGAGTTGAATAAAAAAAGTTTCCATAATTAGGTTTAGGTTTACGGTTAAAATATAGATGTCATTTGAAAAAATATTCACATTAATCTTCGCCCACTCTGTTCATTTTTCTTGCCACTACATGTTCCAGCTTTGGTCACAATTTATAAAGTGGTGTGCATCTTATGACACCCACATCCACTGTGATGTTTCCCATTAGTATGCTAATTTGAATACTTGGTCATAATTTCACCTGATCTCTGGGATTAGATAAGTGGCTGCTAGCGATGGATTCAGGGGATTCATGCTACTAGAGATTATTGTAAGTTTCGTATTTTGTAGCAAAGGTTTTGAGAATTTTAGGAAATTGTGCCAGTCTTCTGGACTTCATTATTTTCTTAGTGATAATTGGCCGAGCCACACGACTTTTTTATTTATGAAAAGCACATAGACTCATTGTGTTTGTGATGCACCGTGTACCACCTTTCAGAGATTCCACTTGGATAATATATAATGAGTATTTGCAAAGAAACTAGATGGTTATGATCTTATGAAAATGCTAGAACTCATGGTCTTATGTTATTTACCTGTTTGGTAGAATGCCATGATTAAACACATCATGTTGTAGTTTCCGCCTTCAATAATTATAAAGTAGTGTCCAGTTTCGTCTGTGGTTGTTTGTAAACATCTGAATATTATATATGTTCCCATAACTGTATTTGGTTTTGAAACAGTACTAACTTTAGTTTTTCTTTTGCAGAACACAATTATATATTTAATATAATTGGGACTTCCTCAAAAGTCAATTTATTGCCAAGTTGGAAGTTTTAGATCCCGAGAATGAAGACATAGAGAGCATGGTTGCTTTGGTGGAAAATATAAGATGGTCGCTGAGATTCATATCAATTTTTGCATAAGAAACCCATTGTGATTAAGTGTATATTGGGGTTACACTAAAAGTTGTACATTATAAAATGGCCATTTTGATGGTGAAGTTGTTCTTACTTCGGTTACAACATGCCACAAGGTAGAAGCCAAACACACCCGATATACCCTTCTTTCCTATTTTTCCTATAGCGAGACCGATAGACCAACTTGCCACAAGGTTAGCGCGAGGTATATATGTACAAATGGGTTGTTAAATATTTTCCGTATGGATCTTAAATTTGTAGAGATATCATATCCGTTTTATGCCTTGCTAGATTCAATTTAGTATTTCTAAAATAACTTAATATTTTTATGTACACTATATAAATAATGCATGTTTTTGAACTTCTCGGGATCTATATTTAAATTTAGACTATTGTAAATGAAAATTTTATATTCTTTAAATTCCGACTTTCAGGTAACCAATGGTGGTGGTACTGATATATATTACACATTAGTTGTATGTAATCCAATGAAATTATATATTATTATCAAATTTAAATGAATTGATATAGTTAATATTATTATAAATAGTCCGTGCGAATGCATGGGTTGACGACTAGTAAATCCTAAAAGAAAAGAAATCCTAAAATCTGGAGCAAGTCCTAGCAGTAGTAGTCCAACTAGATGGCCACCACTACTACTCCTATCTCTGTTTAGCATTTTCCACACGATAGTCCTAACTCTGTGAAACATCAGAACCCAGCCCACTAGCCCGACTGGTCAGCACACAGCACACGCACCAGGAGGTCCTGGGTTCGATTCCCAGGCTCCGCAATATTTTTCTTGCATTTTAAATGTTGTTTGATATTTATTTGTGTTTAAATATGTTCAAACTTCTTTAAATCATAACAGTAAATTTTTTTATAAAAACAGTAATAATTTTTAAAAAATATGTTCAAATTTGTTACTTGAAAATATCATTGGCGGTGGCGGTGGAGCGGGGGGGGGGGGGGGGCCCGTGGGGGGCGGGGGGGGGGGGGGGGGGGGGGGGGGACGGGTGCTCGTTGGCGGCGGTGGAGGGGGATCGAGATCGAGTGTCCTCATGAATTCAAAAAGTGCCCGTGAAATTTAAAAATATTCATGATATCAAAAAGTGCCCATGAAATACAATCGAGAAATGAAGACTACGATTTAAATACAATCGATCTTAGCTAGCTATCTGTTCACAATCTTCTTGCCCTTCTTTTTCGCAAATGGAGTTCTTCTGTGGAACGGACGTCCTTTAGGTAGGGTGGTCCTGCTTCTTCTTGTGGTGTGTGGTGCTACTTCATCCTCGTCGTCAGGTTCGATCTTCGGGTCGCCGTACTTGTCCAAGTCTTGCTCATTGGCTACTCCATCCATTTCGATGATCTTCCTTTTGCCTCTCCTCACGACAACACGACTGGGCTTTGACGGGTAGGTAATGAAGAAGCATTGGTCCACTTGGGAAGCCAGTACCCATGGCTCATTTTTCGCGGTGACGTTTGCGCCCGCGGTCTTGGATTTGGCTTCGGGTATAACCATGGTGGTGAAATACCGGTCTTCTTTTAGGACACTCTTGGCCCATCTGACACTGAACATCGGGACCTTCTCTCCAGCGTAGCTCAGCTCCCAGATCTCCTCGATCCTTCCGTAGTATCTGTCCTTGTCGTTACCGGTGTAGGATTCCATCATTACCCCGGAGTTCTGATAACCATCCCTCTTCATGTCCTTGTTCTCGGTGTAGAATGTGTAGCCGTTGATATCGTACGCCTCATAGGTCATCAGGTTGTGCTCGGCGCCCTGTGACAAGGTGAATATGAGTTGTTCTTCCACGGAAGAATCCTCATGTAAAGGGTACGACAGAAGCTTCTGCTTGAACCAACGCGTGAAACATGCGTTGTGCTCTTTGATTATATCTCCGTCCGTCCTCTGTTGGCCTCGGTCATTGTACGTCTTCTCAATAAAGGTTTTGTGCTCTACCACCCAAGGATCGACCATGTCTATGTGTTGTAGCGCGACTAGGTTTGCTCTTTCAAAGTCGGCGAGTCGACCCTCGAAGTTGACATGCATTTCGCGGCGACCCTCACGGTGACCCCATCTAGTGAGCCTGCCGAGGTGCCTGTTGACGGGCAGACCAACGGGGTTCTCGATGCCTAGATAATTCGTGCAGTAGGAGATGCACTCTTTGGTCAGAAAGCCCCTGGCTATACTTCCCTCTAGACGTGACATGTTGCGAACGTATCCTTTGATGACACCATTCATCCTTTCGATCGGCATCATGCTGTGCAGGAACGTCGGCCCGAGTTGGATGATATCCTCCATGATATGGACCAGCAGATGCACCATAACGTCGAAGAATGCGGGCGGGAAGTACATCTCAAGCTTGCATAGTATCACCACGATCTCTTCCTGTAGCCTTCTGAGTTGCCTCACGCCAATCGACTTCCGAGAGATGATGTCAAAAAAGTTGCATAGGCCAAATAGCGTTTCACGGACGTGCGCGTCCATGATCCCACGGATTGCAACTGGAAGTATCTGCGTCATCAGCACATGACAGTCGTGAGACTTCATCCCGCTGAACTTCTGCATCGCTGGGTCTAGGTATCTTCCCCGTGTAACCGTAAGGAAGTTTTACTCCTACGAGGCAGGTGAAAAACTGCTCGATCTCCTCCTAACTTAGAGTGAAGCACGCGGGAGGGTAGTCACTTCCGGTCTTCTTGGCCTTTTTGCCTTTGCGACGAGTTTCTGTGTCCTGCTTCGCCTCATCATCATCATCATCATCGTCATCATCATTAGTGTGAAGCTCCTGCCTGATGCCCATTGATTTCAAGTCTGCCCTTGCTTTCGGCCCATCTTTGGTCCTCTTTGGCATGTTGAGCAGGGTACCAAGCAGACTCTCGCACACGTTCTTCGTGATATGCATGGCATCAAGGCTGTGAGGCACACGGTGGATCTTCCAGTACGGCAAGTCCCAGAAAATAGACCTCGTTTTCCATAACTTCAGCAGCGGCTCTGGCGCCTTTCGCTTCTTTCCCGGCTCTGGCGCCTTTTGCTTCTTTCTCGGCAGTGGGAAATCTTTCCAATTTTTCAACAGCTCGTCTATTTCCTCGCCGCTCCTCATACGCGGGCATTTTCGGGGTTCGGTTTCACCATCGAAAGGATCCTTGCGTTTCCTCCACGGGTCATCGTCGCGAAGCCACCTTCGATGTCCCATGAACACGGTTTTCGAAGACCCGGGATCTCTATCTAGCTGGTGATACATTGTGTCATCCATGCACCTTACGCATCCAGAAAATCTATGGACTACCTGCCCCGCGAGATATCCGTAACCGAGATAGTCGTGCACCGTCGTGAGCAGTGCGGCTCTCATAGGGAAATATTCTTTCTCTGCGGCGTCCCACGTATTGGCTGGCGTTTTCCACAGCGTGTCTAGCTTCTCTTTCAGAAGCCCCAGATACAGATTGATGTCGTTCCCTGGTTGTTTCATGTGAATGTACTTCCTCTTCATGCACAACCAGGGGGGAAGGTTGTACATCCACACAAACACAAGCCAGGTGCTATGTGTGCTTCTCTGGCTGCCAAACGGATTGACTCCATCGGTGCTCGCGCCCAGCACGATGTTCCTTGGATCCTTCCCAAATTCTGGGTATTCGAAGTTCAACGCTTGCCACTGGCTCGCATCCTTAGGGTGACTCAGCGTCTTGTCTTTTTTATTTATCTCCGGATCATTTCCGTCATCTTCCCGCTTCTTCTCCTCCCTATCCGCGTGCCAACGCAGGAGCTTTGCTACCTTAGGGTCCGCAAAATACCGCTGCAGACGAGGAGTGATCGGAAAGTACCACACCAATTTTCGAGGAGCTTTCTTCCTCTTCTTGTATTGAGTGACGCTGCACACCGGACATATGGTAGACTCCGCGTGCTCGTCCCGATAAATGATGCAATTGTTCATGCACACATGGTATTTCACGTGCGGTAAATCCAGAGGACACACGATTTTCTTCGTCTCCTCGAAACTGGTCAGGCACTTGTTCCCCTTGGGAAGACGTTCGTGCCAGAATGACATGTTGTCGTCGAAACATGCGTCAGTCATTTTGTGTTTTACCTTCATCTCCAGAGCCATGAGCGTTACTTTCAGGCGGGTATCCTCGGGCCTGCATCCTTCATACAATGGAGTAACCGCGTCTATCTCCAGTTGATCCAGCTTGGCTTTCTCTCGGGCGGCAGCTCTTGCGTTATCCGTCTGCTTGAGAAGCAGCTCTTGAATATGAGGGTCCTGCACCCAGCCTCCATCGTCGTCTACTCCGGCATCTTCATCTTCATGATCATGCCCTTCGTCTTGATCTTCCTCATCATCATGTACTACATCTTCTACATGATGACTGTGTACAGCATCACCGTCGTGATCATGTCCTGGAGATTCTTCATCTTCTCGCCCGCCCTCGCTGCGGTGGTACTTGTCTTGTTGCCCTTCCTCATTTCTTGCCCGACCCCCATGGACGACTTCATAGTCATCTTCATCACCTTGCCACCGATAGCCTTCCATGAAACCACGCAAGAGCAGGTGGTCCTGCACCTGCCCGAAATCCGGGTCCGCAATAAGGCTCTTTAGCTTGCATCTTCGACACGGACATCTTATCTCCATCTCATTCTTTTGAAGCATCTCGGCCTTTGCGGAGCTCAAAAACCTATTCACGATGCCTTCGGTCATCGGGCGGACCATGGTCGCCCGCGGGGTAGAGCAAAACGATATTTTAGAACCAAGAAAAAATTTGGCATGACCTTCCCTAAAAATAGGACCAAAAAGAATGCATACTGCCAAAATTCTCGCCGAAACAGAAATGAATCAACATTCTGGCAAAATATTGGCAACTATCGCATTTCAAATACCGGTACCTGCAAACATAAACATATATGCAACACCACAAACACATGCAACACCACAAACTTACATAGATCTAGCTAGGCCACAAAAAGTGCATGTGCACGTTGTTGGAGCGAGCTAGGGAGAAAAAAAGTAGATCTACATCATGAAAATAGCTTTCCCCTTACTTACCTATCAAAAAAGGTAATTTCACCACTTAATTTTGATGAATCTATGGTGGAAATGAGGTGAGGAGGAGGAGGCAGCCGAAAGCTTGGAGAAGGAGGTCGAGGGAATGAAGTGGGGAAAGTGAGTGGGTAGGTGTGGCTGTCCAAAATATCTTGTTGGGGTCCCAGGTTACTAATGGCGCACCACCTGTAAATGCGCCATTAGTGCAGGTGGTGCGCCATTAGTAATTTTGCAGAAAAGTATATATATATATATATATATATATATATATATATATATATATATATATATATACTAATGGCGCACTTTTACAGGGTGCGCCATTAGTAGTTTAAACTAGTAATGGCGCACTGTGAGGCGGTGCGCCATTAGTAGTTTTGCAAAAAAAAGAATAAAAAAAATTCAGTACTGGCGCACTCCCTGTCTGGTGCGCCACTACTAGTTAGAACTAGTAATAGCGCACTTCGGTAGGATGCGCCATTAGTATGTATGTAAAAATGAAAAAAAATTATCACTAGTGGCGCACCTATTTTCTGGTGCGCCATTAGTGTCTTCCACACTAATGGCGCATCACCAACTGGTGCGCCATTAGTATATAGTAGTGGCGCACTACTTCCCTGGTGCGCCATTAGTGTCAATCCTATCTATAGCCCTTTTCCTAGTAGTGATAGAATAACATAATTCAAAATATGATGACTATGTGAACATGATGAGATGATATAACTATATTATGTCTTTAGAAAATGGGTTGGCATGCCATAATTCAGATACATGTTGTATATGTAAACATCCTGGCATGATATAATTCAAATATAGGATTTATATACTAAGGAAGTGAGTTGAGGGCAATCACATATATGATGTGTCAACTAAGGAGATGGCATTCAATATCGTGTATATGATGTAAAAACTAAGCATTGCAATACAACATATGCATGATATGAGTAATATAACCCTGCCAAGTTTGAGCATACACCTCAGGGGGATAATACGACTGGTCATCTGCCTCTGAATTCTCCTCTGAAAATCTATCTGTAACCAGCAAGATATCTGCTTCAGCAGGTAGCATTGTCTGCTCTGAAGACCTTGTTTTCACTCCAGATTTCTTCAGCGCCAATTCAAATGGCTGATGCACAGTAAGAGCAGTTGAACATTGTCGGTGTACAAAAGTAGGGGCTCTCCTTTTGACCCCTTTACTTGTGCACGGGTAGTCAGAGCCACGCGCTGCGGCCACACTTAGCAGGGCAGAGGAGGGAAGCCGGAGAGAAGCCAAAGCACAAGACAACCAAGGCGACACCAATACCAGAAGCACGGGAGGGCAAGAGGGCGAGGTGGACTCCCTCAGCGAGATTCTTGCCGAGGCGGCCCCCCACAGCTCCGACAAGAGCCTTGCCGAAGCAACTTGCCCAATGCCAGCAGAGCGAGCCACCATTGAGCCCAAAGGTTCCGAACACCGTCAACAACTACGTTGGGACCAGGGCTCGGGAGGCACCTCCTTGGTGGCATGCAGATCTTCGTCAAGATCATTAACATATGAGATCAGATGAGGACCACAAGATGGCGACCCTCGGCAGGATCCTAGCCGAGGAAATCCACAAGACCCCCAGCAAGACCCTTGCCGGGGATGACAGCAACGCCACGGCAAGACCCTTGCCGGACCCCCGGCAAGACCCTTGCCAAGGACGCCAGCAGGGCCACTGCTAGGCCCGCACCAGCCAAGACTCCGCTGTCGTTCGCATGCAGCTGCCAGCCAAACCAGCTGGGCAGGCACCTACGTGGCAAAATGCAGCTTCCAAGCCGAATCAGCATGCACCTGCATGGCGGCATGCGGATCTTCATGAAGGCCCTACCACCATGCCACCTCAGCTGCTTTCCTGCCTACACGGCGCTGCATGCATCGCTAGCCTGGGCGCGTGTCGAAGCGAGGTGGGGCGGCGATGGACATGACGGGCCTCGTTCCCATCCCCGATAAAGCTAATGGAAACCTACGTAGCGCATTTAATGTGCTTTGTCCCGTAATGCCGTGCGATAAGCTCGCGCACTGTAGGCCTTTCCACCTCCTGTGTGCCACCGTGGCAACCCCTTTTTCCTACAAAAGGAGGACCGAGGCTACCAGGAGAGGGATTCGGCTTTTTAGAATGGCACAGCCACTGTAGCTAGTTCAGAAAGCTCAAGAACACTCAATACATCCACCAAAGCAGGACTAGGGTTTTATGCATCCTCGCTGCCGAAACCTAGGTAAACCATCCGTGTGCTAGCTCCTACACCTGCTCTTCTCACGGCCCCGCGCCCGCCGACCGTAGAAGGGGTCCTAGTGATCCCATAGGTGTCATTCCCACCGACATCTTTCGCGCCAGGTAGGGGGCGGCGCGCATTTGTGAGTATCTGTTCTAGCAGTTAGCCCAATGGTTCTTCATCGCCATGGCTCCCAAGAAGAAGGCGGCCACGGCGGTCGGTTCGTCGGGAGCCGGACGGCCCGTACCAGTGCGGGCGAGCAGCGGGCCGGTAGCGGACAGAACCCTAGGCGTGACCCGCGAGCACCAACATTGCTCTGGCAGTCAGAGCCTAGTGAGCGGCATCGTTCGTGCACAAGGCGACGGGGCACACACCGCGAAATCCAGAGACAGAGCTGCCCCCCCCCCCCCCCCCCCCCCCCCCGCAGACGGCGCGGGACCATCTGGGGGCATCGCCGTACCACCCGCGGGCGGCGCAGTGACCTCCAAGACGCCCACTCCGGCGCCCACAGCGCGCTCTTCCCAGGTTGTGCGCGACAAGCAGCGTCACCACACCGGTGACCCTGGACGCCACCGTGGGAAGAGTCATGTGCGTCATCCATGGGACGAAGGAGGCCAGCATGCCCGCCAAAGTGCTGGAGAGGATGGCGCACAGCCGCTGGGCCGTGACAGAGCTCCTTCTAACGTGGTTAGAAGTCAAAGCGTGCCATGGTCCATGCAGCTTTTGCCGCCACCCATGTCAGCAGAAGCCTTGGCGCATGCGCAGCTGCTCCTCGACTTCCCTCCCGCCGCGGAGAAGCTCGACGAGTGGAGAGCCACTATCCAGAGCCTCGTCGGTGTCGCCAACAAAGACGAGCCACAGCCGGCAAGGCCCTTAGGCCGGTGCTCCATCGAGCCACTGCATGCCGGTGGTGGAGGGGCTAGAGCCACCGCGGCCACGGTGCACTCTCCTCCACCATGCCAGCCACCGCGGATGTCGGTCTGTTGTGATGACACTTATGATGACATTTCCATAGCGTCGTCCGACCCATGGACCCACCGCGATCAACACCAAGTTCTTTGGGAGCGAGCCCATGAAGACGCTCGAACCACTATCGAGCGCCGGCGAGATACACACCACTGGTCGGATAAGCGGGCGGGACCCGCTATGGACCACCCAGCACCAGGAAGCTCCGGCGGCCTACCTTACGAGGTGGGCTGCCCAGCCTTTACCCGTGGGCTGCGACAGTTCTAGTGGCCGTCCCACCGCACGTCCAAGTCCGACGTCGGCGAGAAGTACAACGGCAAGACCCACTTGTCAGATGTAACACCCTCGATGCGACTATAGCTCCCACGTGTCGAGGCACGACTTAGAGACATAATCGCATTGAAGGCATAAGTCGCAAGTTAGGCAATCTTCACAACATCCCATGTAATATAAATCATAAAGGGGAGATAACATAGTTGGCTTACACTCGCCACGTCAATCAAGTACATAAATAACATTACATCATCCAAACACTCATGGCCCAACTACGGCGCCAAAATAAAAGATAACCCAACATACGACACGGTCCCGATCACCCCCAACTGGGCACCACTACTGATCATCAGGAAAGGAAACATAGTAACGTTGAGAGTCTTTGTCGAACTCCCACTTGAGCTCAAACGCGTCTCCTGGAGCGGAATCATCAGGCCCTGCATCTGGTGTAATAGTAATCTGTGAGCCACAGGGACTCAGCAATCTCGCACCCTCATGATCGAGACTATTTAAGCTTATAGGTAAGGCAAGGTAAACATGTGGAGCTGCAGCAAGCGACTAGCAAATATGGTGGTTAACTTATTCGCAAAAGAGAGCGAGAAGAGGAGGCAAAGCGCGAGCGAGAAACTAGAGAACCACCTGTGCAAAAATTACTCCAACACCGTGTCCGCTTCCCGGACTCTGCCGAGAAGAGGCCATCATGGTAACACACTCAGTTGATTCATTTTAATTAAGTTAAGGTTCAAGTTATCTACAACCGGACATTAACAAATTCCCATCTGCCCATAACCGCGGGCACGGCTTTCAAAAGTTCAAATCCCTGCAGGGGAGTCCCAACTTAGCCCATGACAAGCTCTCACGGTCAACGAAGGAATAGACCTCCTCCCAAGACGTTCCGATCAGACTCGGTATCTCGGTTCTTCAAGACACTTCGACAGGTTAAAACAAGACCAGCAACACCGCCCGAATGTGCCGACAAATCCCGATAGGAGCTGCACATATCTCTTTCTCAGGGCACACTCAGATTGTCCTAGGTACGGGTAGGCCAGCCCAGAGTTGCCCCTGGTGGCCACCGGCAGCTGACAGGTGGACCAACACTCAGAGGAGCACTGGCCTGGGGGGGGGGTTAAAATAAGATGACCCTTGGGCTCCGGAAACCCAAGGGAAAAGAGGCTAGGTGGCAAATGGTAAAACCAATGTTGGGCATTGCTGGAAAAACTTTACTCAAGGAGAAATATCAAGGGGTTCCCATTATAACCCAACCGCGTAAGGAACGCAAAAATCCGGGAACATAACACCGATATGACGAAAAACTAGGGCGGCAAGAGTGGAACAAAACACTAGGCGAGAGGCCGAGCCTTCCACCCTTTACCAAGTATATAGATGCATTAAGATGACATGGCAATATAATGATATCCCAACAAATAAATAAATGTTCCAACAAGGAACGGTCTCCAAATCTTCACCTGCAACTAACAACGCTATAAGAGGGGCTGAGCAAAGCGGTAACATAGCCAATCAACGGTTTGCTAGGACATGGTGGGTTAGAGGTTTGACATGGCAATTTGGGAGGCTACAGCACCGGAATCGGAGTTACGGTTTGGAAATGGCAAGCGATTCAAATATGCCACCGGTCTGCGATTTACAGCAAGTAGCCATCTAAATGCAATGAGATGAACAAGCTACAGCACCCAAACATGACAACAAAATATATGGCAGGGATGCATTCAAGATGCTTAACAAAAGTCTAGCACTGAGCTATGGCCAAATCATCCATTAACAGGTTCAAACAAGCATGGCAAAATACATATGGCAAACAGATCTCAGACTTAGTGAAATTAACACTTGTTTGGAATTTCAGATCAGGTAGCACTCTTCAGAGCAACAAAACTACATGCTACAGGACCTGAACATGGCAAAGTAAAGTATGGCATGGAGCTACTCAAAGAGCTTAACAAAAGTCCCTTAGTGACCTTGAGCCAAAAGGGATCAGAAAATACAATTGCAAGCATGTGAACATGGCAAAAACATAAACAGGTCACAGACTTAGTGAATGCTGGAACATGCTGAAACATATCTCAAGTAGGCATGTTTACGAGCTCGATGCACTCACTACGGAGCAAGTCATGATAAGCTAAGCATACATCCATCAAGAATACACAAAATGCAAGCTAGACATGGCAAGAACAATAGCATAGCATGCACGGATCAACTACAACATCATCGGCAAAATTGCAAATAAGTTGACAATCTGCCCAGATTCACAAAGTAGCAAAAGTAGAGCTCGATTGACTCAAGCTAGGGTGCTCCATAATTGCAAACAAAGAAATGGATGGATAGATCACTACAAGATTAATAAAACATCCTTACTGATCATCCTCAAAAGAGGCACGGATCACTAGGAAACAACATGAACATATGGCATCATGAGATAAATAGATCAAGGACTTAGTGGAAATGCTAAGTCCCTGAAATCAGAATTACTAAGTGCACCACTTTGCGAGCTTGTGCTAGTCACCACACTCATCACAAAAATACATGGGTTACACCTCTGGAAAGATGGCAAAACCCTTAACAAAACATATGTAGAAGCCATGGGCATATCATCCACACAATAATCATGACAAAATGACAAAAAGCTAAATTGAGTAGCAGATCTGACAATTAACTCAAGTAGCCCTCTTCTAACAGCATTTCGGGCATCAATATGAACTCAAATGAAAATGATGCAATGGAATGAAATGATGTACTCTCTGAGATGAACATTTTGATATGCTATATGCATGAATCGGAGCTACGGATGAAAAGTTATAGCATGATGAAAATAGGCACATGGATTAGGGTTTCTGAGAAAAGTCAATCCGAAAAAAAACAGATCTCAGATCTGGCCGGGCGCGGACTTCGAGGATGGCCGGGGCACTGTTCACCGGCGGCGGGGATGACGCCGGAGAAGGGGGAGACGGCCGGGCGGCGGTGGTGATGGCGGTGGCGGCCGGGCGGCGAGGCGCGATCGGGGCGGCGGAGCGCGGCAGCGGCCGCGGCGGCCCGGTGCGGCGGCAGGGCGCGCCGGCGGGGAGGCGGCGGAGCAGCGACGGTGGGCGGTTCGGCGGTGCGCGCCGGAGCTCGTGGCGGGGGGGCGCGGTGGAGGCGCGGCCCGGGAGGCGGTGGAGGAGGGCCGGCCGCGGGCTCCCGCGGGCCGCGGAGGTGGCGGGTGCCGGGGTGCCACGTGGCACCACGCGGTTGGTCGGTGGCGGCGAGCAGACATGTCCGCTCCGTACGGACGTGTCCGGCGGCGGCAGAGGAGATATTTTAGGGTTACGGGTGGAGAGATCCGAAAAATTTCGGGAGGGGACTTTAAATAGAGGTAGAGGGAGCTAGGAGAGTCCAAATGAGGTGCGGTTTTCGGCCACGCGATCGTGATCGAACGCTCTAGATTATGGAGAAGGCTTAGGTGGGTTTTGGGCCAAATTAGAGGGGTGTTGGGCTGCAACACACACGAGGCCTTCTCGGTCCCTCGGTTAACCGTTGGAGTATCAAACGAATTCCAAATGATACGAAACTTGACAGGCGGTCTACCGGTAGTAAACCAAGGCCGCTTGGCAAGTCTCGGTCCAATCCGGAAATGTTTAATCCCCACACACGAAAGAAAGGTAGAAATGACCACCGGAGGAGAACGAAGCGCCGGAATGCAAAACGGACAACGGGGAAAAAGCTCGAATGCATGAGACGAACACGTATGCAAATGCAATGCACATGATGACATGATATGAGATGCATGACAACAATAACAACACAAGGAGACAAAAACCCGAACCCGAGAAAATAAATTAACTTAACGCCGGAAACGGCAAGAGTTGGAGTACAAATTGGGAAAGTTACATCCGGGGTGTTACAACACTCCACCACTACGAAAGGATCTCGTCCCGAGATCTAGGACTGAAAGAACGCCGGGTATTCAGAACGGAGGTGATCCTCGCGTTCCCAGGTAGCTTCACGGTCGGAATGGTGTGACCACTTGACTTTGAGAAATTTGATTGACTTGTTGCGAGTCTTGCGTTCAGTCTCTTCAAGAATAGCAACTGGGTGCTCATGATAAGAGAGATCTTCTTGGAGCTCAATGTCCTCGAAGTTGACGGTGCGGTCAGGAGTCTTGAAGCACTTTCGGAGCTGAGAGACATGGAACACGTCATGAACATTTGCAAAGTTTGAAGGAATCTCGAGTTGATAGGCGAGGTCGCTCCTCTTGCTGACAATCTTGAAAGGTCCCACGTATCTAGGGGCAAGCTTCCCTTTGATACCGAAGCGACGAGTACCTTTCATAGGAGAGACGCAGAGGTACACATGATCTCCGATCTCGAAAGCCAAATCACGGTGCTTACTATCATAGTAGCTCTTCTGACGGGATTGGGCTGCTTCGAGGTTATCACGAATGACTTTGCACATTTCCTCTGCCTCTATGATTAAGTCATTACCCAAAAGCTGACGTTCACCGGTTTCAGACCAATTGAGAGGGGTACGGCACTTCCTGCCATACAGAATTTCAAATGGGGCTTTGCCCGAACTTGCTTGAAAACTGTTGTTGTAGGAGAATTCAGCATAAGGAAGACAATCCTCCCACTTCATGCTGAAGGAGATCACACAAGCCCTGAGCATATCTTCAAGAATCTGGTTGACACGGTCGACTTGACCGCTAGTTTGAGGAAGGAAAGCTGTGCTGAAGCGGATGTTGGTGCCCATGGCCTTCTGAAAAGAATCCCAAAAGTTGGATGTAAAGATGCTGCCACGGTCTGAAGAGATCACTTGTGGAATACCATGCAGAGAGACAATACGAGAGGTATAGAGTTCCGCCAATTGAGCTGCAGTGATCGACTCTTTGATAGGCAGAAAATGAGCCACTTTAGTGAGTTTGTCGATGACAACGAATATAGCATCGTTGCCACGCTTGGACTTTGGAAACCCAGTCACGAAGTCCATTTCAATGTGGTCAAACTTCCATTCTCGAATGGCAAGAGGTTGGAGGAGACTAGCTGGCCTTTGGTGTTCTGCCTTCACTCTTCTGCAGACATCACATTCATTCACGAATTGAGCAATCTCGCGCTTCATTCGAGTCCACCAATAAGCCTGCTTAAGTTCCTGATACATCTTCGTGCTCCCAGGGTGGATGGAGAGGAGAGAACTGTGAGCCTCGTTCATGATCACTTTACGGAGGTCACCTTTGGGTACAACAATACGATCCTCGAAGAAGAGAGTATCCTTGTCATCAAGGCGGTAGCACTTGTACTTGGGTTGACTCTTGGCAATCCCAATCTTCACCTTTTTCACCATAGCATCAAGAAGCTGGGCTTGGCGAATCTGGTCTTCCAAGGTAGGAGAGACTTGAAGGTTGGCGAGGAAACCTTGAGGAACAACTTGCAGATTAAGTTTGCGGAAAGCTTCACAAAGCTCAGGTTGATAAGGCTTGAGAATCAGACTGTTGCAATAAGCTTTCCTGCTCAATGCGTCAGCAATCACATTGGCCTTGCCTGGAGTATACTCAATACTCGGATTATACTCTTGAATCATTTTGACCCATCGAGTTTGCCTGAGGTTGAGATTAGGCTGAGTGAAGATGTACTTGAGACTCTTGTGATCAGTGAAAATGTCCACTTTTCTTCCCAATAGAAGATGTCTCCAAGTCAAAAGAGCATGCACAACTGCCGCCAACTCGAGATCATGAGTGGGGTAGTTCTTCTCATTAGGCTTCAACTGGCGAGAGGTATAAGCAACAACTTTCTTCTCTTGCATCAATACTGCGCCAAGACCTTGGAGAGAGGCATCACAAAAGACCTCGTACGGCTTGGATTCATCAGGCGGAGTCAGAACTGGAGCAGTGATCAATTTCTCTTTCAAAGTGTTGAAAGCAATGTCACACTCCGGAGACCAAATGTACTTGACGTGCTTCTGGAGAAGATTAGAGATAGGCTTCACGATCTTAGAAAAGTTTTCAACGAATCTTCGGCAGTAGCTTGCGAGACCGAGGAAGCTACGGAGTTGCTTCACGTTCTGAGGAGGTTCCCAATTCACAATTGCAGACACCTTCTCAGGATTCACGGCAATGCCCTTGGCAGAGATGATATGACCAAGATAAAGAACCTCATCGAGCCAAAATTCACACTTGGAGAACTTGGCGTAGAACTTGTGTTCCCTGAGCTTATCGAGAACCAAACGCAAGTGCTTGGCATGATCTTCCTTGTTCTTGGAGAAAACCAGAATGTCGTCGAGATAGACCAAAACGAAGTCATTGGTGTAGGCGTTGAAGATGAAGTTCATCATGCGAGAGAACGTCGGAGGGGCGTTGACGAGGCCAAAAGACATGACAGTGTATTCATATGAACCATAGCTTGTCCTAAAAGCCGTCTTGGGAATATCTTGCTCACGGATTCGAATCTGATGATAACCCATACGGAGATCAAGCTTGGAGAATACTTGGGCACCTTTGGGTTGTTCGAACAGCTCGTTGATGTTGGGAAGTGGGTATTTGTTCCTGATGGTCTTCTTGTTCAATGGACGGTAATCAACACAAAGTCGGTCCGTTCCATCCTTCTTCTTCACAAAAATAACACCACAACCCCATGGAGAAGAACTAGGTCGGATGAGACCCATTTTCTCTTGAATATCGAGTTGCTTCTTCAGCTCCTTCAACTCTTTAGGTCCGAACTTGTAAGGACGCTTGCACACAGGTTCCGTGCCAGGCTCAAGATCGATAAGGAATTCAACTGGCCGGTGCGGAGGCATTCCTAGAAGCTCTTCTGGAAAGACGTCTTGATATTCGCAAACGACTGGAATTTGCGAGATAGCATCCAGTTCACCCTTCTCATTAAGAGAAAACAGACAGATGGTATCATCACGAGCGGCAAAGACAATTACATCCTTAGACGAATGAGTCAATTGAATCTGCCTTGCAGCACAATCAAGATGTGCCTTGTGCTTAGAAAGCCAATCCATTCCGAGAATAAGATCAATATCCGAGTCACCAAGAACTGTTGGAGAAGCCAGAAACTTGTAGTCACCCAATGTGATAATAACATCCGGAACAATGGAGTTAGCATGCATGCGCTTACCGGGAGAGACAACTGCTAAAGGACTAGGCAAAACTTGCGAAACCAATTCATGCCTAGATGTAAACAGTCTCGAGATGAAACAATTCGATGCACCCGTGTCAAAAAGAACTTTTGCAGGAATATCATTAACAGGAATGTTACCCATGATGACATCTGATGAGTCCTCTGCCTGAGCTGCATTCATCAAGTTGACCTTGGCATGCTTGGGGTTATGCTTGACCACAGCTGTACTTGCCGATCTGACAGGAGGAGGAGGAGGAAGACGCCTCTGGTTGAAACACTTGTTAGCATAGTGACCCTTCTGTTGGCACTTGTTGCACGTGACCTCTGAAAGCGGACGGTGATACGGAGCACTCGATCTTGGAGCTTGAGACGAAGTCTTGTTCTGAAAGCCAGGGTTGGGTGGGTGGGAAGAACCACTGCCACCTTTGCTCTTCTGCTGATACGGCTGACGAAACGGAGGAGGAGGAAGCCAATACTTCTGCTGCTTGGCCACTTGAGTAGAGGAAGAAGGAGTAACATCTCTGACTCGCTTCTTGGAAGCATCACACCTCAACTGAGCAGCCTCTTGCTTCAATGCCATGTTGTAGAACTCATCGTATCTCAAGGGCTCAAAGAGAACAAGAGCTAGCTGGATTTCTTCTCTGAGACCACCCCTGAACTGGTATATCATGCTCTTCTCATCAGGTACGTCCTGCTTAGCAAAGCCGGCGAGCTTCTGAAACAACTTGTTGTAGTCATAGACAGACAAAGAGCCTTGCTTCAGATTGCGGAATTCCTCACGCTTGCTTTCAACCACGCTCTGGGGAATATGATGAGCTCAAAAATCTCGACGAAAATCATCCCAAGTGATAACACGTTCACCTCTAGAATCCTTGTACTGCTGGAACCATTCTGCAGCTTGATCTTTTAGTTGGAAGGAAGCGAACTTGACAAAGTCCTCAGGCCTGACGTTACTGCACTCGAAATGCTTGCACAGATCCACAAGCCAATCATCAGCATCGGTTGCCTCAACACAATTGCTGAAAGTCTTTGGCCCATTAGCAAGGAACTGGTTGAGTGTAGCAAAGTGATTCTGATTGTTGCCTTGATTCCCTTGGTTGCCTTGATTGCGCTCTTGGAGAATTTGCATGATCAACTGTGTGTTTGCATTGGTTGCGGCCATCACAGCTTGCCATGCCTCCGGAGGAGGTGGAGGTGGTGGCGTATCAGGATTCGGAGTCGTGCGCGTTGGAGGAGCCATCCTGAAGAGGTTGACATCCATTAGCACATTGATAGACAATTATTGAAGCTGAATCCAACGGAATGAAAATTGTAACATATAGTCTTCACATCCGAACAAAATGAACGAATGCATTCCTCTTGAAATGGTCACATATCCCTAAATTGAGAAGGCACGTAGAATTAAGGTAGAGAAATAAATCAACAAGGTACGGATCAAGAATGAATAATCGGTAAGAAATCCCAATCTCAAACCAATATCCGTGGAAGAAGAACTAGAGCTACTAGAATTCCCACCTATGAAACTCCCGAACCTTTCCGGTTATGCAATCAGGTGTTGGGGATACAGGGGAAGCATAATATCTCACCCAAATCTAGCAAATCCTACATCCAGCTGTATCCATCCTTCAACACATAACCAAGAAACCTTCGGAAACCATCTACCTCAACCTTCGAAAAGCATCCGTTATACAAGTTATGGCGATACTCCCGAACTTCCGCCCCAGTACTGGGTGGCGTCGAGGTTATCTCACCAACGAACTGCATAAAAGAGATTTTCGATGTCGGCGTACTAAACTCAGGTATTCCAAAACTGCAACGATAAAATTATGACGACAACACCTCAGAGCTCAACTCCCCGGGACACTTCCACTAAACCCCTGACAGGAGGCACCAAGACAATGTTCTCATCATAAAACCATCGGAACGATTCCAAGATACCCGCGTGATCCTAAAATTTTTTTTAGTGAAATTTGAGAAGAGAAGAGTCAAAACTCTATGTCAGGATGCCTTACCAGAGCGATGAGGAGACTGGGAAGAAAAAAGGATTCCTAAGCTCTCCGATATATAATTCCTAAATGACTCAAAACATTTTTCTAGACACAACTCGGCCGCTAAAAACGATCAAGCAATGGGGCTCCTAAGGTTGGGGAAGGCTCTGATTACCAACTTGTAACACCCTCGATGCGACTATAGCTCCCACGTGTCGAGGCACGACTTAGAGACATAATCGCATTGAAGGCATAAGTCGCAAGTTAGGCAATCTTCACAACATCCCATGTAATATAAATCATAAAGGGGAGATAACATAGTTGGCTTACACTCGCCACGTCAATCAAGTACATAAATAACATTACATCATCCAAACACTCATGGCCCGACTATGGCGCCAAAATAAAAGATAACCCAACATGCGACCCGGTCCCGATCACCCCCAACTGGGCACCACTACTGATCATCAGGAAAGGAAACATAGTAACGTTGAGAGTCTTCGTCGAACTCCCACTTGAGCTCAAACGCGTCTCCTGGAGCGGAATCATCAGGCCCTGCATCTGGTGTAATAGTAATCTGTGAGCCACAGGGACTCAGCAATCTCGCACCCTCGCGATCAAGACTATTTAAGCTTATAGGTAAGGCAAGGTAAACATGTGGAGCTGCAGCAAGCGACTAGCAAATATGGTGGCTAACTTATTCGCAAAAGAGAGCGAGAAGAGGAGGCAAAGCGCGAGCGAGAAACTAGAGAACCACCTGCGCAAACATTACTCCAACACCGTGTCCGCTTCCCGAACTCTGCTGAGAAGAGGCCATCATGGTAACACACTCAGTTGATTCATTTTAATTAAGTTAAGGTTCAAGTTATCTACAACCGGACATTAACAAATTCCCATCTGACCATAACCGCGGGCATGGCTTTCGAAAGTTCAAATCCCTGCAAGGGAGTCCCAACTTAGCCCATGACAAGCTCCCACGGTCAACTAAGGAATAGACCTCCTCCCAAGACGTTCCGATCAGACTCGGTATCTCGGTTCTTCAAGACACTCCGACAGGTTAAAACAAGACCAGCAACACCGCCCGAATGTGCCGACAAATCCTGATAGGAGCTGCACATATCTCTTTCTCAGGGCACACTCAGATTGTCCTAGATACGGGTAGGCCAGCCCAGAGTTGCCCCTGGTGGCCACCGGCAGCTGACAGGTGGACCAACACTCAGAGGAGCACTGGCCCGGGGGGGGGGGTTTAAAATAAGATGACCCTTGGGCTCCGGAAACCCAAGGGAAAAGAGGCTAGGTGGCAAATGGTAAAACCAATGTTGGGCATTGCTGGAAAAACTTTACTCAAGGCGAAATATCAAGGGGTTCCCATTATAACCCAACCGCGTAAGGAACGCAAAAATCTGGGAACATAACACCGATATGACGAAAAACTAGGGCGGCAAGAGTGGAACAAAACACTAGGCGAGAGGCCGAGCCTTCCACCCTTTACCAAGTATATAGATGCATTAAGATGACATGGCAATATAATGATATCCCAACAAATAAATAAATGTTCCAACAAGGAACGGTCTCCAAATCTTCACCTGCAACTAACAACGCTATAAGAGGGGCTGAGCAAAGCGGTAACATAGCCAATCAACGGTTTGCTAGGACATGGTGGGTTAGAGGTTTGACATGGCAATTTGGGAGGCTTGAAAGCAAGTGGTAGGCATCGTAGCATTGGCATAGCAAAAGAGCGAGCAAACTAGCATAGCAAAGATAGTAGTGATTTCGAGGGTATGATCATCTTGCCTGCACAGTTGTCAGAGTTGACTGGATCCTCGAAAGCAAACTCAATGGGCTCCTCGTTAGCGAACTCGTCTCACGGCTCTACCCAAACAAGACAAACAAGCAACAAGGACACAATCAACCACATGCAAAGATCAAACAACATGATGCAAAGATGATATGCTATGCGGGATGCGATGCGGGATGCATATGCAAGATATGACAGGAAATGCAAGAACCTGGCCTCAACATGGAAATCCAGGTGTGACACTGGAAATATGAGATGAAATCGCTTGAAAACGATATAAAGAACGCCGGAATCGGAGTTACGGTTTGGAAATGGCAAGCGATTCAAATATGGCACCGGTCTGCGATTTACAGCAAGTAGCCATCTAAATGCAATGAGATGAACATGCTACAGCACCCAAACATGACAACAAAATATATGGCAGGGATGCATTCAAGATGCTTAACAAAAGTCTAGCACTGAGCTACGGCCAAATCATCCATTAACAGGTTCAAACAAGCATGGCAAAATGCATATGGCAAACAGATCTCAGACTTAGTGAAATTAACACTTGTCTGGAATTTCAGATCAGGTAGCACTCTTCAGAGCAACAAAACTACATGCTACAGGACCTGAACATGGCAAAGTAAAGCATGGCATGGAGCTACTCAAAGAGCTTAACAAAAGTCCCTTAGTGACCTTGAGCCAAAAGGGATCAGAAAATACTATTGCAAGCATGTGAACATATCAAAAACATAATCAGTTCTCAGACTTAGTGAAAACTGGCACATGCTGAAATATAACTCAAGTAGGCATGTTTACGAGCTCGATGCACTCACTACGGTGCAAGTCATGGGAAGAAAAGCATACATCCATCAAGAAGGCACAAAATGCAATCTAGACATGGCAAGAACAATAGCATAGCATGCACGGATCAACCACAACATCATCGGCAAAATTGCAAACAAGTTGACAATCTGCCCAAATTCACAAAGTAGCAAAAGTAGAGCTCGATTGACTCAAGCTAGGGTGCTCCATAATTGCAAACAAAGACATGGATGGATAGAGCACTACAAGATTAATAAAACATCCTTACTGATTATCCTCAAAAGAGATACGGATCACCAGGAAACAACATGAACATATGGCATCATGAGATAAACAGATCAAGGACTTAGTGGAAATGCTAAGTCCCTGAAATCTGAATTACTAAGTGCACCACTTTGCGAGCTTGTGCTAGTCACCACACTCATCACAAAAATACATGGGTTGCACCTCTGGAAAGATGGAAAAACCCTTAACAAAACATATGTAGAACTCATGGGCATATCATGCACACAATAATCATGGCAAAAATGACAAAAAGCTAAATGGAGTAGCAGATCTGACAATTAACTCAAGTAGCCCTCTTCTAACAGCATTTCAGGCATCAAGATGAACTCAAATGAAAATGATGCAATGGAATGAAAATGATGTACTCTCTGAGATGAACATTTTGATATGCTATATGCATGAATCGGAGCTACGGATGCAAAGTTATAGCATGATGAAGATAGGCACATGGATTAGGGTTTCTGAGAAAAGTCAACCCGGAAAAAAACAGATCTCAGATCTGGCCGGGCGCGGACTTCGAGGATGGCTGGGGCACTGTTCACCGGCGGCGGGGATGACGCCGGAGGAGGGGGAGACGGCCGGGCGGCGGTAGTGATGGCGGTGGCGGCCGGGCGGTGAGGCGCGACCGGGGCGTGGGAGCGCGGCGGCGGCCGCGGCGGCCTGGTGCGGCGGCGGGGCGCGCCGGCGGGGAGGCGGCGGAGCGGCGGAGGAGCGACGGCGGGTGGTTCGGCGGCGCGTGGCGGAGCTCGCGGCGGGGGGCGCGGTGGAGGCGCGGCCCGGGAGGCGGTGGAGGAGGGCCGGCCGCGGGCTCCCGCGGGCCGCGGCGGCCGCGGGCGCTGGGGTGCCACGTGGCACCGCGTGGTTGGTCGGTGGCGGCGAGCGGACACGTCCGCTTCGTCCGGACGTGTCCGGCGGCGGCGGAGGAGATATTTTAGGGTTAGGGGTGGAGAGATCCGAAAAATTTCGGGAGGGGACTTTAAATAGAGGTAGAGGGAGCTAGGAGAGTCCAAATGAGGTGCGGTTTTTGGCCACGCGATCGTGATCGAACGCTCTAGATGATGGAGAAGGCTTAGGTGGGTTTTGGGCCAAATTGGAGGGGTGTTGGGCTGCAACACACACGAGGCCTTCTTGGTCCCTCGGTTAACCATTGGAGTATCAAATGAAGTCCAAATGATACAAAACTTGACAGGCGGTCTACCGGTAGTAAACCAAGGCCGCTTGGCAAGTCTCGGTCCAATCCGGAAATGTTTAATCCCCACACATGAAAGAAAGGTAGAAATGACCACCGGAGGAGAACGAAGCACCGGAATGCAAAATGGACAACGGGGAAAAAGCTCGAATGCGTGAGACGAACACGTATGCAAATGCAATGCACATGATGACATGATATGAGATGCATGACAACGATAACAACACACGGAGACAAAAACCCGAACCCGAGAAAATAAATTAACTTAACGCCAGAAACGGCAAGAGTTGGAGTACAATATTGGGTAAATCGTATCTAGGGTGTTACAGCTTCTGCGAGGACGGGCCCGAAGAGGAGCCCGTGTCACGGTTGCGCCTGTCAGAGCTCTGGTGTTCCTGCAGACCAGTTTTGACATTGATGGCCTTGTTCACCAAGGTGGCGAAATCAGCAAAGTCATGCACTAGAAGTGCGAGCTTGATGTCAGGTTGAAGGCCATCACGGAAATTCTCCTGTCTACGTGCATCTTCCGGTCCATGACTCCCTGAGGAATGAAGCGGGCACGGAAAGCAGCTTGGAAATCTGGCCAGGTGATGATTGTTCCAACCGACAGAGTATGCCTGTGGCTGTCCCACCATTAAGCAGCGGGTCCTTTCAGGTAGAAGGAAGCAAAGTTGACATAGCTGACTGGGGCTACATCAGCAGACTCCATCTCATAGGTGATGTCACAGAGCCAGTCATCAGCATCCAGAGGCTGAGTTGAGCTATGGTACACAGTTGGGTTGAGGTGTATGAAATCCTGCAGAGTCACTTGGGCTGGCTGCTAGTTCATATTGGGGCGAGGAAACTGAGCCATCATATTTTCCATGAATTGGCGGTTTCAGCTCGAACTGTTGGATCATACCAGCCATGTACTCAGGCGGTGGTGGGGCATGCACCACGACCACGACCACCTGGTCTAACCATCCTGCTAATATATAACAAGGGTAGTTCAACATTGAGAAATTTGCAAGGACAAGAATCATTCATGATGAAACATGCATAATGAAAGGAACACGATAGTTACTACATAGTAGTTTTCATATCTTACAAAAGGGATCATGCATAGAGTTCGGTACACAGACTTCAGTACACAGACTAAAGACAACATAGGCGGCACGCAGGCTGACGATGAATGCATCTAATACTAATAAGCAAGCCTACATCAGTCCCAGGAGGAACTATGGAGGTAGGTGTATCCTGACAGCTGGTAGTGACGCGACGTGAAGTCCTCCATGTCAGTAGCCCAGGGTCCACAGATACTCTGGTGCAGAACCCGACGCGCAGGTGGCAGAAGAGGACCAAGTGCGGGAGAGTAGCCTCCCACATCTGGCCAGCTGACACCCTGGGGCATCACAGTCCTGGCAGGGTAGATCATAGAACGCGACAGATCACCAGATCGGACAAAGGGGTGCAACAGCGTCAGAGCACGGTAAAGGTGCTGACAGGTGGTGTACAGCTCATGGCGAAGATCTAGGTTCGCTCTATCCAGCCCATCAGCATGTAGAACCAGGTTCTGATGGTAGAAGGGCTCTCGGGTGACAGTGGAGTAGGCAGCAGTGTAGTATCCCTCCACACCAACATCGGATGCGATAGCACTGTGCCTGAAAGGGGAGGTGTCCAACTCCCGATACTCTCCACGAAGACGTGTCAGAGTAGCATAAGCAGCATCGTGAACTGCCATATCGATGGTCACTCCAACACCATGAGCAGTGTGCAGCACGGTAGTGGAGTCATACTCCCGAGAGTAGAGGTGGACGATGGCACGATACTGCTCCTGGTTAAAGTCCCGATACTCCTCATAGACGGTGTACTCAGGGTGCCAGCGATAACCCAGATAGGTCATCATCTCAACCAACACAGCAGGTGATCCTGAGGCACCAATGGCCGTCGTGTGGCACTGTCTCGTGGGTTCCATCTGAAAACAAAGATGTTTCAAAGGAGTCAATTAACAGTGTGGGTATAGTTCAAAATACTACTCTAAGGAATAACTAGGGCTTATCCAACTTTGGGGTGAATGTGGTCACGGGATCCTAATGTTAGAGTTAGTAAATTCATTTAACCCGAATAGAACAGAGATCAGAATCCCAGAGGAAAAATCGAGGAATAAAAGATCCTAATACCACCCAAATGGTGACGTCGGCCCGTAAGACACACATCCATGTTAGTAAAAGTTTTGCAATGTCTAGACTCGACTTCGGCCAAGAGTGTGGAAGGGGGATTCCTACAGGCAGTCGGCTCTGATACCAACTTGTGACGCCCCCGATTCAATCGTACACTAATCATTCACGTAAACGTGTACGATCAAGATCAAGGACTCACGGGAAGATATCACAACACAACTCTACACATAAAATAAGTCATACAAGCATCATATTACAAGCCAGGGGCCTCGAGGGCTCGAATACAAGAGCACGATCATAGACGAGTCAGCAAAAGCAACAATATCTGAGTAGAGACATAAGTTAAACAAATTGCCATAAGATGGCTAGCACAAACTAGGATACATATCGAAAGAGGGACAGGCCTCCTACCTGGGATCCTCCTAAACTACTCATGGTCGTCGTCAGCGGCCTGCACGTGGTAGTAGGCACCTCTAGTCTAGTAGGAGTCGTCGACGACGATGGCGTCTGGCTCCTCGACTCCATCATCTGGTCGCAACAAACGGGTATCGAAAGGGGGTAAAAGGGGGAAGCAAAGCAACCATGGGTACTCATCGATAGTACTCGCAAACAAGGAGCTACACTACATATGCAATGTATCAAATGAAAGTGGTAATATGTTGGGGATCGTAGCAGAAATTTAAAATTTTCTATGCATCGCCAAGATCAATCTATGAAGTCATCTAGCAACGAGAGAGAGAAGAGTGCATCTACATACCCTTGTAGATCGCGAGCGGAAGCGTTGAAGAGAACGGGGTTGATGGAGTCGTACTCGTCCTGATCCAAATCACCGATGATCCTAGCGCCAAACGGACGGCACATCCGCGTTCAACACACGTACGAAGCAGAGACGTCTCCTCCTTCTTGATCCAGCAAGGGGGGAAGGAGAAGTTGATGGAGATCCAGCAGCACGACGGCGTGGTGGTGGAAGCAGCGGGATTCCAGCAGGGCTTCGCCAAGCGCTACTTGAGGAGGAAGAGGTGTCACGCAAGGGAGAGGTAGGCGCCAGGGCTTAGGGTGCGGCTGCCCCCCCCCCCCCCCCCTATATTTAGGGGCTAGGGGGGGCCCTTGGAGATCCCATCTAAAGGGGGGGCGGCGGCCCCTGGGGGCAACGGCCCCCTTAGGGTTTCCAACCAGGGGGCGCATGCCCCCTCGGGGGGGCAACGGCCCTCTAGGGTTTCCAACCCTAGGCGCCTTGGGCCCTTGGGTGGGGTGTACCAGCCCACCAGGGGCTGGTTCCCACGCCACTTCAGCTCATGGGGCCCTCCGGGATAGGTGGCCCCACCCGGTGGACCCCCGGGACCCTTCTGGTGGTCTCGGTACAATACCGATGACCCCCAAAACTCTCCCGGTGGCCGAAACTGGACTTCCTGTCTATAAATCTTTACCTCCGGACCATTCCGGAACTCCTCGTGACGTCTCGGATCTCATCAGGGACTCCGAACAACTTTCGGTTAACCGCATACTAATATCTCTACAACTCTAGCGTCACCGAACCTTAAGTGTGTAGACCTTACGAGTTCGGGAGACACATAGACATGACCGAGAGAACTCTCCGGTCAATAACCAATAGCGGGATCTAGATACCCATGTTGGCTCCCACATGCTCCATGATAATCCCATTGGATGAACCACGATGTCGAGGATTCAATCAATCCCGTATACAATTGCCTTTGTCTATCGGTACGATACTTGCCCGAGATTCGATCGTCGGTATATCGATACCTTGTTGAATCTCGTTACGGCAAGTATCTTTACATGTTCCAGTAACACATCATCCCGTGAACAACTCCTTGATCACATTGAGCTCATTATGATGATGTCCTACCAAGTGGGCCTAGAGATACCTCTCCGTCATACGGAGTGACAAATCCCAGTCTCGATTCGTCATGCCAACCCAACAGACACTTTCGGAGATACCTGTAGTGCACCTTTATAGTCACCCAGTTACGTTGTGACGTTTGGTACACCCAAAGCACTCCTACGATATCCGGGAGTTTCACAATCTCATGGTCTAAGGAAATGATACTTGACATTCAAAAAAGCTCTAGTAGATGAACTACACGATCTTGTTCTATGCTTAGGATTGGGTCTTGTCCATCACATCATTCTCCTAATGATGTGATCCCGTTATCAATGACATCCAATGTCCATGGTCAGGAAACTGTAACCATCTATTGATCAACAAGCTAGTCAACTAGAGGCTCACTACGAACATGTTATGGTCTATGTATTCACACATGTATTAAGATTTCCGGATAACACAATTATAGCATGAACAATAGAGAATTATCATGAACAAGGAAATATAATAATAACCATTTTATTATTGCCTCTAGGGCATATTTCCAACAGTCTCCCACTTGCACTAGAGTCAATAATCTAGTTACATTGTGATGAATCGAACACCCATAGAGTTATGGTGTTGATCATGTTTTGCTCGAGGGAGAGGTTTAGTCAACGGATCTGCGACATTCAGGTCTGTATGCACTTTACAAATATCCATGTCTCCATTTTGAACATTTTCACAAATGGAGTTGAAGCGACGCTTGATATGCCTGGTCTTCCTGTGAAACCTGGGCTCCTTGGTAAGGGCAATAGCTCCAGTGTTGTCACAGAAGAGAGTCATCAGGCCCGACGCATTGGGAATCACTCCTAGGTCGGTAATGACCTCCTTCACCCAGATTGCTTCTTGTGCTGCCTCCAAGGCTGCCATGTACTCCGGTTCACATGTAGATCCCGCCACGACGCTTTGCTTGCAACTGCACCAGCTGACTGCCCCACCATTAAAAATATACACGTATCCGGTTTGTGACTTAGAGTCATCCAGATCTGTGTCGAAGCTAGCATCGACGTAAACCTTTACGACGAGCTCTTCGTCACCTCCATAAACGAGAAACATATCCTTAGTCCTTTTTAGGTACTTCAGGATATTCTTGACCGCTGTCCAGTGTTCCATGCCGGGATTTCTTTGGTACCTTCCTACCAAACTTACGGCAAGGTTTACATCAGGTCTGGTACACAGCATGGCATACATAATAGACCCTATGGCTGAGGCATAGGGGACGACACTCATCTTTTCTCTATCTTCTGCCATGGTCGGGCATTGAGCCGAGCTCAATCTCGTACCTTGCAACACAGGCAAGAACCCCTTCTTGGACTGATCCATATTGAACTTCTTCAATATCTTGTCAGGATGCATACTCTATGAAAGACCAATGAGGCGTCTCGATCTATCTCTATATATCTTGATGCCTAATATATAAGCAGCTTCTCCAAGATCCTTCATTGAAAAACACTTGTTCAAGTAGGCCTTTATGCTTTCCAAGAATTCTATATCATTTCCCATCAATAGTATGTCATCCACATATAATATGAGAAATGCTACAGAGCTCCCACTCACTTTCTTGTAAACACAGGCTTCTCCATAAGTCTGCGTAAACCCAAACGCTTTGATCATCTCATCAAATCGAATGTTCCAACTCCGAGATGCTTGCACCAGCCCATAGATTGAGCGTTGGAGCTTGTACACCTTGTCAGCATTCTTAGGATCGACAAAACCTTCCGGCTGCATCATATACAATTCTTCCTTAAGGAAACCATTAAGGAATGCCGTTTTGACGTCCATTTGCCGTATCTCATAATTATAGAATGCGGCAATTGCTAACATGATTCGGACGGACTTCAGCTTTGCTACGGGTGAGAAAGTCTCATCGTAGTCAACCCCTTGAACTTGTCGATAACCCTTAGGGACAAGCCGAGCCTTATAGATGGTCACATTACCATCCGCGTCTGTCTTCTTCTTAAAGATCCATTTATTTTCTATGGCTCGCAGATCCATGGGCAAGTCAGTCAAAGTCCATACTTTGTTTTCATACATGGATCCTATCTCGGATTTCATGGCTTCCAGCCATTTGTCGGAATCTGGGCCCGCCATCGCTTCTTCATAGTTTGAAGGTTCACCATTGTCCAACAACATGATTTCTAGGACAGGGTTGTCGTACCACTCTGGTGCGGAACGTGTCCTTGTGGACCTACAAAGTTCAGTAGCAACTTGATCTGAAGTTTCATGATCATCATCATTAACTTCCTCTCTAGTCGGTGCAGGCACCTCAGGAACATTTTCCTGAGCTGCGCCACTTTCCGGTTCAAGAGGCAATACTTCATCAAGCTCTACTTTCCTCCCACTTACTTCTTTCGAGAGAAACTCTTTCTCTAGAAAGTATCCATTCTTGGCAACAAAGATCTTGCCTTCGGATCTGAGGTAGAAGGTATACCCAATAGTTTCTTTAGGGTATCCTACGAAGACGCATTTTTCCGATTTGGGTTCAAGCTTTTCAGGTTGAAGTTTCTTCGCATAAGCATCGCATCCACAAACTTTTAGAAACGATAGTTTAGGATTCTTCCCAAACCATAATTCATACGGTGTCGTCTCAACGGATTTCGACGGGGCCCTATTTAAAGTGAATGCGGCAGTCTCTAAAGCATAGCCCCAAAATGACAGCGGTAGATCGGTAAGAGACATCATAGATCGCACCATATCCAATAGAGTGTGATTACGACGTTCGGACACACAATTACGCTGAGGTGTTCCAAGCGGCGTGAGTTGTGAAACTATTCCACATTTCCTTAAGTGTGTGCCAAATTCGTGACTCAAATATTCTCCCCCACGATCTGATTGTAAAAACTTGATTTTCCTGTCATGTTGTTTCTCAACCTCACTCTGAAATTCTGTGAACCTTTCAAAGGTTTTAGACTTGTGTTTCATTAAGTAGACATACCCATATCTACTTAAGTCATTAGTGAGGGTGAGAACATAATGATAGCCACTGCGAGCCTCAACACTCATTGGACCGCACACATCAGTATGTATGATTTCCAATAAGTTGGTTGCTCGCTCCATTGTTTCGGAGAACGGAGTCTTGGTCATTTTCCCATGAGGCATGGTTCGCACGTGTCAAATGATTCATAATCCAGAGACTCCAAAAGTCCATCTGCATGGAGTTTCTTCATGCGTTTGACACCAATATGACCAAGGCGGCAGTGCCACAAGTATGTGGGGCTATCATTATCAACCTTACATCTTTTGGTATTCACACTATGAATATGTGTAACATCACGTTCAAGATTAAATAAGAATAAACCATTGACCAGCGGGGCATGACCATAAAACATATCTCTCATATAAATAGAACAACCATTATTCTCGGATTTAAATGAGTAGCCATCTCGTATTAAACGAGATCGTGATACAATGTTCATGCTCAAAGCTAGCACTAAATAACAATTATCGAGGTTTAAAACTAATCCCGTAGGTAAATGTAGAGGTAGCGTGCCGACGGTGATCACATCGACCTTGGAACCATTCCCGATGCGCATCGTCACCTCGTCCTTCGCCAGTCTCCGCTTATTCCGCAGCTCCTGTTTTGAGTTACAAATATGAGCAACCGCACCGGTATCAAATACCCAGGAGCTACTACGAGTACTGGTAAGGTACACATCAATAACATGAATATCACATATACCTTTGGGTTGCCGGCCTTCTTGTCCGCTAAGTACTTGGGGCAGTTCCGCTTCCAGTGACCACTTCCCTTGCAATAAAAACACTCAGTCTTGGGCTTGGGTCCATTCTTTGGCTTCTTCCCGGCAGCTTGCTTACCGGGCGCGGCAACTCCCTTGCCGTCCTTCTTGAAGTTCTTTTTACCCTTGCCTTTCTTGAACTTAGTGGTTTTATTCACCATGAACACTTGATGTTCCCTTTTGATTTCCACCTCCGCTGATTTCATCATTGAATATACCTTAGGAATGGTCTTTTCCATCCCCTGCATATTGAAGTTCATCACAAAGCTCATGTAGCTAGGTGGGAGCAACTAAAGGATTCTGTCAACGATCGCATCATCCGGGAGATTAACTCCCAGCTGAGAAGCGGTTGTGCAACCCAGACATTTTGAGTATGTGCTTGCTGACGGAACTATTCTCCTCCATCTTACAACTGTAGAACTTGTCGGAGACTTCATATCTCTCGACCCGGGCATGAGCTTGGAAAACCATTTTCAGCTCTTGGAACATCTCATATGCTCCGCGTTGCTCAAAATGCTTCTGGAGCCCCGGTTCTAAGCTGTAAAGCATGCCGCACTGAACTAGGGAGTAATCATCAACACGGGACTGCCAAGCGTTCATAACGTCTTGGTTTGCTAGGGGTGGTGCTTCACCTAGCGGTGCTTCAAGGACATATGCTTTCTTGGCAGCTATGAGGATGATCCTCAAGTTCCGGACCCAGTCCATATAGTTGCTACCATCGTCTTTCAGCTTGGTTTTCTATAGGAACGCATTGAAGTTAAGGACAACATTAGCGTGGGCCATTTGATCTACAAGACATATTGTAAAGATTTTAGACTAAGTTCTTGATAATTAAGTTCATCTAAACAAATTATTTAATGAACTCCCACTCAGATAGACATCCCTCTAGTCATCTAAGTGATACATGATCCGATTCAACTAGGCCGTGTCTGATCATCACGTGAGACGGACTAGTCATCATCGGTGAACATCTTCATGTTGATCGTATCTTCCATACGACTCATGTTCGACCTTTCGGTCTTCCACGTTCCGAGGCCATGTCTGTACATGCTAGGCTCGTCAAGTCAACCTAAGTGTTTTGCGTGTGTAAATCTGGCTTACACCCGTTGTATGCGAACGTTAGAACCTATCACACCCGATCATCACGTGGTGCTTCGGAACAATGGACCTTAACAACGGTGCACAGTTAGGGGGAACACTTTCTTGAAATTATTGCGAGGGATCATCTTATTTATGCTACCGTCGTTCTAAGCAAATAAGATGTAAAACATGATAAACATCACATGCAATCAAATAGTGACATGATATGGCCAATATCATTTTGCTCCTTTTGATCTCCATCTTCGGGGCGCCATGATCATCGTCATCACCGGCATGACACCATGATCTCCATCATCGTGTCTTCATGAAGTTGTCTCATCAACTATTACTTCTACTACTATGGCTAACGGTTAGCGATAAAGTAAAGTAATTACACGACGTATAAGTTGACACGCAGGTCATAAATAAATTAAGACAACTCCTATGGCTCCTGCCGGTTGTCATACTCATCGACATGCAAGTCATGATTCCTATTACAAGAACATGATCAATCTCATACATCACATATATCATTCATCACATCCTTTTGGCCATATCACATCACACGGCATATGCTGCAAAAACAAGTTAGACGTCCTCTAATTGTTGTTGCAAGTTTTTACGTGGTTGCTATAGGTTTCTCGCAAGAACGTTTCTTACCTACGCCAAAAACCACAACGTGATATGCCAATTTCTATTTACCCTTCATAAGGACCCTTTTCATAGAATCCGATCCGACTAAAGTGGGAGAGACAGACACCCGCTAGCCACCTTATGCAACTAGTGCATGTCAGTCGGTGGAACTAGTCTCACGTAAGCGTACGTGTAAGGTTGGTCCGGGCCGCTTCATCCCACGATGCCGCTGAATCAAGATAAGACTAGTAACGGCAAGTAAATTAACAAAATTGACGCCCACAACAACTTGTGTTCTACTCGTGCATAGAAACTACACATAGACCTAGCTCTGATACCACTGTTGGGGATCGTAGCAGAAATTTAAAATTTTCTACGCATCACCAAGATCAATCTATGGAGTCATCTAGCAACAAGAGGGAGAGTCATCTACGCCAGGCCCGCCGGGGCCCGAGGCCGGCTCGCCCCAGGCGCGACCAGGCTCGACGAGCAGCCACTCGCCCGCCTCTCCACCGCCACCGCCTGCTCGTGCACCGGCCGCCGCGCGTCCGCCTCCCCGCGCTGCCGTCTACCTCGTCACTGACCTTCGCTCCGGAGCCGACCGCCGCCTACCTTCGCGCCCCGCCGCCAGGACCTCCGTGCCGGCGCCGCTCTTCGCCGGTGCTGCCCTGCGCCATCACCGGAACCACGCCGCCCATGACGTCCTCCTCCCCGTGCCGCCCTCGCCGGAGGCCGCCGCCCTCACCAGAGTTCGGATCCGGTCAGATCCGTCCAGGTGGGATGAGATCCACTGGGATACAAACCAAACGCGCCCCCGCGCCCGGATCCCTCCGTCCCGGAACCTCGCCGTCCCGCTTCTCGCTAGGTATAAAATGGCTAAGTCCCAGGATTTTAACATTCTGGTGCACTATTCATCATGCCATAACTTCTTGTGTGATACTCTGTTTTGTGCGTGTTATATATCAAAATGTTCATCATGATGTGCTCTTCATTTTGTTCCATTGTGGCATGCTTGTTTGAGTCCATCTTGATTCCCAAATCATTGATGCAAGAGTGCTATAAAATGTTTGCTCCTGTTGCTTATTTTGCTAAGTCCTTTTCCTGCTGTTATTTTTATGCCATGTAAACATGATGCTACCGTGAGATCCATGCTTGTTTTGAGTTGCTTAAGTAAGGATGTTTTGAACATATGATTATGCTCTATCCATCCATGCCCCTGTTTGCAATTATGGAGTGCCCTAGCATGCCTTAATATATCTCTACTTTTGCTATAAAGTGTTCCTGGCAGATTGTTTACATGTTAATCAATTTTACCATGGTTGTTGTAGTTGATCCATGCATGCTATGGACTTGATTTTGCCATGGTTAGCTTCTTGAACATGTCTTATTGCTGATGCTATGCTCTTTGTGTCATGCAATGTCTTGTGGTGAGTGAATCAAGCTTGTAAAGATGCCTTCATAATTCTGTTTAAGCCATGCACTATTTTCTGCCAAGTATGAAACTGTTAATAAAACTTGCTATGTTTACATGGGTGCCATCATATCTACTTTGCCTTTCTGGCTCATGATCAGTTAGGGACTTTTGTTCTATACATTTAGTAGATTCATTCCATGCCTTTGTTTGCTATGATCTGTTTCTGTAGCATGTTGTTTGCTTGCTCTAAACATGGCTTCCTGATGTTATTCCTGGCGTGTTAGTATTTTCACTATGTCTGTGATGCTGATATCTTTTGCACTTTTGCCATGCTTGTTTGAACCTGCTCTTGTGTGATTTAGCCGTAGATCAGTGTTCATTTTTTTTCAAGCATCTTGAGTAGATCACTGTCATGTTCTTTGTTGCTATGTTGGAGTGTAGTAGCTTAGTTTATTGTTGCATTCTAGATGGCATCGTGCTGTTAATCGCATAATTGTGCCATTCTTGTTTTGCTCGCCATTTGCAAACCATGCATCCGATTTCGGTGATCTTTATATCGATTTCGACCGAAATCATCTCATCATTCCAGCAGCACACTTGGTTTTCCAAGTTGATTCCTTGTCCATCCTTTTCCTTCTGGAGCACGCATATGCATTGCATATCACATCTCGCATATCATGTCATGTTTTGCATCATGTTGATTGTGCATTGCACCGTGATTGATTGTTGGTCTTTTGCTTGTGTTCTTGCTTTGGGTAGAGCCGGGAGATGAGTACCGTGACCGAGGAACCTGTTGAGTACGCTAACGAGGATCAAGCTTTCGTCAACTCTGAGAATTTTGCAGGCAAGATGACCATACCCTCAAAATCACTTCTATCTTTGCTTGCTAGTTGTTTTCTCTATTGCTATGCCGCGATACCTACCACTTGCTATATCATGCCTCCCATATTGCCATGTCAAACCTCTAACCCACCTTTCCTAGCAAAGCGTTGTTTGGCTATGTTACCGCTTTGCTCAGCCCCTCTTATAGTGTTGCTAGTTGCAGGTGAAGTTGAAGTTTGTTCCATGTTGGAACATGGATATTGTTGGGATATCATTATTATCTATTATTTACTTTAATGCATATATATACTTGGTAAAGGGTGGAAGGCTCGGCCTTATGTCTGGTGTTTCATTCCACTCTTGCCGCCCTAGTTTCCATCATACCAGTGTTATGTTCCTTGATTTTGCATCCCTTACGCAGTTGGGTGTTATGGGAACCCCTTGACAGTTCGCTTTCAATAAAACTCCTCCAGCAAGGCCCAACCTTGGTTTCAAATTTGTCTAAGAACCTATCACCTTCCCTTGGGTTCTGCAGACTCAAGGGTCATCTATATTTTAACCCCCCTGGGCGAGTGCTTCTCTAACTGTTGGTCCGAAACCGAGCCACTTGCGGCACTACCTCGGGGAAAGTTTGTTGGGGATCGTACCAGAAATTTAAAATTTTCTACGCATCACCAAGATCAATCTATGGAGTCATCTAGCACCGAGAGGGAGAGGAGTGCATCTACATACCCTTATAGATCGCGAGTGGAAGCGTTCAAGAGAACGGGGATGATGGAGTCGTACTCGTCGTGATCCAAATCACCGAAGATCCTAGCACCGAACGGATGGCACCTCCGCGTTCAACACACGTACGGAGCGAGGACGTCTCCCGCGCCTTGATCCAGCAAGGAGGAGGGAGAGGTTGGGGAAGAGGGATCCAACAGTAGCACGACGGCGTGGTGGTGGTGGAGCTGCAGTACTCCGGCAGGGCTTCGCCAAGCTCTTGTAGAGGAGGAGAGGTGTTGGGGAGGGGAGGGGCTGTGCCTTGGATGTTGTGTGCAGCCCTCCCCTTGCCCCTCTATTTATAGGGGAAGGAGGAAGGGGGCCGGCCTCCTCTAGATGAGATCTAGAGGGGGGCGGCGGCCAAGGGGAGGGGGCTTGCCCCCCAAGCAAGGGGGGCGCCCCCTTTAGGGTTTCCCCACCAACCCTAGGCGCATGGGCCCAAGGGGGAATGCGCCCAGCCCATGTAGGGCTGGTTCCCTTTCCTCTACATCCCATTAGGCCCTCCGAGAGAGGTGGCCCCTCCCGGTGGACCCCCGGAACCCCTCCGGTGGCCCCGGTACAATACTGATATGCCCCAGAACCTTTCCGGTGACCGTATGACAACTTCCTACATATAAATCTTCACCTACGGACCATTCCGGAACTCCTCGTGACGTCCGGGATCTCATCCGGGACTCCGAACAACATTCGGTAATCACATACAAATCTTCCTAATAACCCTAGCATCATCGAACCTTAAGTGTGTAGACCCTACGGGTTCGGGAACCATGCAGACATGACCGAGACAACTCTCCGGCCAATAACCAACCGCGGGATCTGGATACCCATGTTGGGTCCCACATGTTCCACGATGATCTCATTGGATGAACCACGATGTCGAGGATTCAAGCAATCCCGTATACAATTCCCTTTGTCAATCGGTATGTTACTTGCCCGAGATTCGATCGTTGGTATCCCAATACCTCATTCAATCTCGTTACCGGCAAGTCACTTTACTCATGCCGTAATGCATGATCCGTGACCAACTACTTAGTCACACTGAGCTCATTATGATGATGCATTACCGAGTGGGCCCAGAGATACCTCTCCGTCATACGGAGTGACAAATCCCAGTCTCGATTCATGCCAACCCAACAGACACTTTCGGAGATACCTGTAGTGCACCTTTATAGTCACCCAGTTACGTTGTGACGTTTGGTACACCCAAAGCACTCCTACGATATCCGGGAGTTTCACAATCTCATGGTCTAAGGAAATGATACTTGACATTCAAAAAAGCTCTAGTAGATGAACTACACGATCTTGTTCTATGCTTAGGATTGGGTCTTGTCCATCACATCATTCTCCTAATGATGTGATCCCGTTATCAATGACATCCAATGTCCATGGTCAGGAAACTGTAACCATCTATTGATCAACAAGCTAGTCAACTAGAGGCTCACTA
>NC_053026.1:220449795-220471903 GCF_003073215.2 Triticum urartu
AGTAAATAGGACCTAAGTTAATTAATGAACTACCTGGGCGGAAACTTGTGGGAATGGTGGCGAAGTACAGTGGGGCACGCATGGGAAATCCATGGTGGTGCACCACTAGTGGACCGTCCGCTCAGGCTCAAAGAGATTAATCGTATTCCCATGTCTAGAAGCTTACGTGTGCAGCCACAGGCCAATATGGGCTCTGGCTTAGTTGAGTAGTTAGTGTGACCCCTTCCGGGATGGGCTAGCAGATGTAGAATGATGTAGGTGTATCGTCCTATCCGTGGGTTAAGGGGGAACATTTTCGAAAGGCTATGTCTCGATCTTCCGATCATGGAGGTGGTCGAGTCTTGTGGGGAAAAGTGCACAACCTCTGCAGAGTTTTCAACCTAATCGATTAGCCGTGTCCCCGGTTACGGACAACTTGAGCATCTAGTAGTGGAAATGCCAGGAGATCACCTTACCTTTAATTAAACAGTTGGGTTATAAATGAAACTTGGGGACGGATGGAGTTGGATTTGCCAACTCATCCTATGCAAATGTGTAGTAGTAGAATAACAATCTTTTCTAATAGGGAAAAACTAGCTTTATGCAAAAAACTGAACTTAGAGCTTTCCACCAGCCAAACTGCATGTAAAAGTAGGTTCATTTCACTATGATGTGACTTGCCAGTACATTCAATGTACTGACCCATTTGGCTGCAACTTATCACGTTGCAGATATATCCGACGAGGATTAAGGTGCGATAGGTCGATGTTATACACTCAACCTTGCTCGTGGAGTTGGACTCATTTACTTCTTTGCTTCTGCAGTATTTGCTTATTGGCTCTATGCCCTATTTTGTAATAAATGTATTGCTCCTGGACTATCGATGTAATAAAGAGATGTGTGTTATTTCTGTTATTTCATCGAGTACTGTGTGTGCTAGCAAGTCGATCCAGGGACTAGCACGGTAAGCACAAAGACTTCGACTCTTACCGAGTCGGGTTGCTACAAGATGGTATCTTTCATTTTCCATTTTCCAGATATATCCTTTGGTCTGTAGGACGCGACCCCTAGAAATGGAGAAAAGCCATAGGATAAAAACTATATCTTTCATTTTCCAGATATATCCTTTGGTCTCGTACCTTCTCTGCTTCAATACTAATTTCTTCTCTTTTTCAAGATGTAGATGTCGTCCGCCCTTGTTGAGTTCGAGCAGCCCGATGAGACCATGCCCTTTGGAAGGCAGCTGGTGAAGATCACGAAGCACCTGAAGATTGGGCTTCCCACATTCACTAGAACCTTCACAGCCACCCTGCCCGAGGAGACACGTTGGAGGATCGATGCTCATATCCCCGGACGCATCCTCGAAAACCGCACCAAGCCCATTGACTTCCATGTGGATACCGCAACATGGGGCTTGGGCAGGGGTATCACTGCTCACATTGCTCTCGGACGCATTCGGGAGGTGTATGACGAAGACCTCAAGAGGACCTCCTTCGTGATGTACGGACGCCGCGATGTAGATGGAGATGTGGTGCGTACCCTGGAGGATGAGACGATAGCATCCCATATCCAAAACATGGAGGAGCACATTCGTGTGATGGAGCTGGAGTTGTCCGACAACATGGTCGTCATCAAGAACCTCATGACCCGCAAGGCCGAGCTAGAGGAGGAGGTCCAGGACGCTCGCATCGAGCACGAGGGAGAGCTGGACGCACTACAGGAGAAGATCGACGACCTGAAGCTTGAGCTTGAGGAGGCCGAGGAGAAGCTGGATGAGGGAGAAAACATCTAGGAGGATCACTTGTATGGTGCCTATGTCAGCCAAGAGAGGGACCAAAATGATGAGCTCGGAGATGACGACACGGAGAGCGATGCAAGGACACCTGATGTCGACATGGTTGACTGGTCCTCATCTGATGAGAGTTAGATTTTATACCACCATGAGAGTTAGATTTTATACCACCATGAGAGTTTAGGAATTCGATTTCGTTATCCGATTAGTTTTATTTCATTTGTAAGACCTTGTCAAATCTTGTGACATGGCTTACCTTAGGTTTGATTATTCATGTGAACCTCTTTGTTTGAAATTGAATTGGAGTGATTTGAAGGTTTATTGCTATCATGTGCATATGGGTAGTGTGATTTTACTCGCTAGGCCTTGTTCTATTCTAACTCCTCATCCACTCTGAAACCCATCAGATGCCTCCAAGACATGACCCCGGATTCAACTTTCTGCTGGAGCTTACGCAATTGATCCAGCAACAGAATGCTCTTATGCAGATGCTCATTCAGAACCAGAACCAGAACCAGAACAACAACAACAACAACAACAACAACAACAACAACAACAACAACAACAACAACAACCCACCGCCGCCACCCCCGGTTGACGGTCTTACCCGTTTTCTGAGGCTGAACCCACCCGTGTTCTCCAGCAGCACAGAGCCGATCGTCGCAGATGACTGGCTCCGCAAGATAGGAAGGGAGCTAGCCACGGCAGGATGCAATGATGTGGAGAAGGTGAAGTTTGCTGCCCACCAGCTGGATGGATCGGCAGCTGCTTGGTGGGAGAACTACACCACCACATACCCCATGGAGAATGTGACTTGGGCTCAGTTCCAGCGGACGTTCCGCACTACTCATGTTTCAGCTGGAGCCATGAGTCTGAAGAAGAAGGAGTTCCGCAGCTTGCACCAGGGAGGACGCACGGTATCCCAGTATGTTGATGAGTTCAGTAAGTTGGCCCGTTACGCCCCAGAGGACATGGCCACCGATGCAGCCAAGCAGGAGAAGTTTCTGGAGGGACTGAACGATGAGTTGCAAGTTCAGTTGACTGTGGCAACATTTTCGGACTATCAGGAGCTGGTTGATAAGGCTGTCATTCTTGAAGGCAAGCACCAGCAGATGGAGAATCGTAAGAGGGAGTACGGTCACGGGAAGTATAACTCGGGAGTTCAACAGAAACCCCGCTACATCCCGTACTCAGGGAGTTCTGGATCAGGCACTAGCAAGTTTGGAGGGAATCACCATAACCATGGGGGCCACATTCATCATGGAGGGAATGGACACAACCACCATGGTCACAAGCAGGGCAATGGTAATGGAGGAAATGGCAATCAGCAGCATTTCAATTCTTCCACACCGATGAAGAAGGACCTGAGTCACATCACCTGCTTCAAGTGCAAGAAGACAGGTCACTACTCCAATGAGTGCCCTGAGGCGCAGAATGGAAATGGAAATGGCAATGGGAATTCTGGAGGCAAGAAGCCCAATCCTTTCACTAAGGGACATGTGAATCATGTCAATGTGGAAGAGGTTTATGAGCAGCCTGACGCAGTGATTGGTAAGTTCTTGGTTAATTCATTTCCAGCACTCATTCTTTTTGACACTGGTGCATCGCATTCATTCATATCCAAGGGATTTGTGGATAAACATAAGTTTCCTACCATAGCTCTTAAGGCACCCATTCTAGTGAGTTCCCCAGGAGCCGAGTCTATGGCTAGTCAGGGATGTTTCCATTTGCCTTTGAACATAGGGGGGCATGTTTTTCCCATAGATATGATTATACTAGAATCGCAAGGGTTGGATGTAATCCTAGGGATGGATTGGATGTCCAAGTATGAGGGAAACATTGATTGTGCCAGTAGATCGATTTTTCTCACCACCCTAGAGAAGAAGAGGATCAAGTATGTATCTAGGCTTAAGCCTAAGAGGACTCAGGTGAACTCTCTTATGGGAGTTGTCCAGGAAGAAGTACCAGTGGTGAAGGATTATCCCGATGTATTTCCGGATGAGTTACCGGGTATGCCGCCAGATCGGGAGATTGAGTTTTTGATTGAGTTGCTGCCAGGCACAGGGCCTATCTCCAAGAGGCCGTATCGAATGCCTGCTAATGATTTGGAGGAAGTCAAGAAACAGATTAAGGAGTTACTAGAGAAAGGGTATATTCGCCCGAGTTCATCACCTTGGGGAGCTCTAGTACTTTTAGTGGAGAAGAAGGATGGAACCTTGAGAATGTGTGTGGGTTACCGCTCTTTGAATGAGGTGACCATCAAGAACAAGTATTCCCTACCGATGATCAATGACTTGTTTGACCAGCTAGAAGGAGCTTGTGTTTTCTCCAAGATCGATCTTCGATCAGGTTATCACCAGTTGAAGATTCGTGAGAAGGATATACCCAAAACAGCTTTTACCACAAGGTATGGGCTTTATGAGTATACAGTCATGTCCTTTGGTTTGACTAATGCCCCTGCCTATTTCATGAACATGATGAACAAAGTATTCATGGAGTTCCTGGATAAGTTTGTTGTGGTATTCATTGATGACATATTGGTTTACTCCAAGAATGAGGAGGAACACGCTGAACATCTGCGCTTAGTTATGGAGAAGCTCAGAGAACATCAACTTTATGCCAAGTTCAGCAAGTGTGAGTTTTGGCTGAAGGAAGTCAGATTCCTTGGACATGTAGTGTCAGGTGAAGGGATTTCAGTGGACCCTACAAAGGTAGAGTCAGTCACGGAATGGAATGCACCCACCACAGTTGGCGAGATTCATAGTTTTCTTGGGCTTGCAGGATATTACCGGAGATTTATTGAAAACTCCAAGATTGCCAGGCCCATGACATCATTGTTGAAAAAGGAGACCAAGTTCGTTTGGATGGAAGAGTGTGAAGCCAGCTTTCAAGAGTTGAAGAAGCGTTTGGTTACAGCCCCAGTGTTAGTCCTGCCTGACCTACACAAGGACTTTCAGGTGTACTGTGATGCTTCACGTCAGGGACTTGGAGGTGTTCTTATGCAAGAGGGGAAAGTTGTAGCTTATGCTTCACGACAGCTTCGACCTCATGAGTTGAACTATGCCACGCATGATTTGGAGTTGGCAACTGTAGTGCATGCACTCAAGACATGGAGACACTATCTTATTGGGAATCGTTGTGATGTTTACACAGATCACAAGAGTTTGAAGTATATCTTCACGCAGAAAGAGTTGAATCTCAGGCAAAGGAGATGGTTGGAACTTATAAAGGATTATGACATGAGTCTGCATTATCATCCAGGAAAAGCCAACATTGTGGCAGATGCTTTGAGCCGTAAGAGTTATGTCAATACCCTTACAGCAGGAGGTTTACCTCAGGAGTTATGTGATGAGCTTAGAGACCTTCAATTGGAAATAGTTCCAAGAGGTTATGTTGCCGCACTCGAGGTGCAGTCCACCTTGTTGGTAAGAATCAGAGAAGCCCAGAAGTTGGACCAAGGTATTGCTGAGATCAAAGAAATGATGAGCAAAGGGAAAGCAGAAGGATTCCGTGAGGATGAACATGGAGCCATATGGTTTGAGCAACGGATTTGTGTACCCAATGACCCGGAGATCGGGAAGTTGATTCTTTAGGAGGCTCACGACTCACCATATTCGATACACCCAGGCAATACCAAGATGTATTTGGACTTGAAGGAAAGTTTTTGGTGGGCCGGTATGAAGCGAGAAATTGCTGAGTATGTGGCAATATGTGATGTATGTCAGAGAGTAAAGGCAGAACATCAGAAACCAGCAGGATTACTTCAGCCATTGCCGATACCTGATTGGAAATGGGATAAACTTGTTATGGACTTTATCATGGGGTTACCCAGGACCCGTTTAGGTTATGATTCCATTTGGGTGATAGTGGATCGTTTGACCAAGGTTGCTCACTTCATTCCAGTAAAGACCACCTATACAAGTGCTAAGCTGGCAAAGATATATATGACCAGGATCGTATGTCTGCATGGAGTTCCTAGGAGCATCGTATCAGATAGAGCAACACAGTTTACCTCAAAGTTTTGGAAACAGTTACACGAAACTTTGGGTACCAGGCTAGAGTTCAGTGCAGCCTTCCACCCATAGACTGATGGGCAGACAGAGAGAGTCAATCAGATTCTAGAGGACATGTTGAGAGCGTGTGCGCTAGACTATGGGTCTAGTTGGGATGATAACTTACCCTATGCAGAGTTCTCATACAACAACAGCTACCAGGCCAGTTTGCAGATGGCCCCTTTCGAGGCATTGTATGGAAGGAAATGCAGGACACCTTTGATGTGGGATGGAGTTGGAGATCGCAAGTTGCTTGGACCTGACTTGATCAGGGATTCTGAGGAGAAGTTCAAATTGATCCGTGACAGACTTAAGATAGCCCAGTCAAGGCAGAAAAGTTACGCCGATGCTAAACGCAAGGAAGTGATCTATGAAGTGGGAGATAGAGCATATCTTCGAGTGTCTCCACTTCGAGGTATTAAAAGATTTGGAGTCAAAGTGAATTTAGCACCACGATTTGTGGGACCATACAAAGTTCTGGAACGTAGAGGAGAGGTTGCATACCAGTTGGAATTACCAGAGGCTTTGTCGGGAGTTCATGATGTGTTTCATGTTTCCCAGCTGAAGAAGTGTCATGCAGAGATGGCGGACATTCCTTTGAGAGATACAGTGCCACTCGAGGCAATTCAGTTGGAGAATGATCTGACTTATGAGGAGAAGCCTATTAAGATTCTTGAGACTGCAGAGAGAATCACTCATACCAAGATCATCAAGTTCTGCAAAGTTCAGTGGAGTCACCATACCGAGGAGGAAGCCACTTGGGAACGAGAGGAAGATCTTAGGCAGGACCATCCGCACCTTTTTGCTGGCCAACCCGAATCTCGAGGACGAGATTCATCTTAAGGGGGGTAGGTTTGTAACATCCCAAATTTTATTAATTTGGATGTTAATAGAATCATTCAATGCATATCATATTTCTTTGCATTTTGGAGTTTTTGAAATATTCAAATAATAGTTTTCCACCCGAGAAAAACAAATGAGAGGGGATAAGATGACTTCCTCAAAATATAAAAAGAGTGGGAAATTTTATTTTGAATATTACTTTAAGTTTTGGAGTTGTTTGGTAATTATTTTATTTGCAAAAAGTGCATTAGTTGCATTAGGAAAATTATTTTCAAAATGTTCTGTGCTTAAGTTAATATTCATTAGGCTCTAAATATTACGTAGTTATTTTAGAAATTTATTTGGTGTTTTTAGAGATTCTTTTGAATTAGTTATGAGCACTTTAGTCTCCAGTTAAAAAAAACACGCACGCAGCCTTGACTGAAACCAGGTTCGGCCCACGAGCGCCGACCGGCCCAGCCGGCCATTTCGGCCCAAGGCCACCCGCGCACCCGAAAATCCCCCGCACTGGTCGACCGCCCGCAGCCCCCCTCGCTCGCTAACGCCGCCGCCACTGACTGGTGGGCCCCGCGCCACCTCATCTCCCCCAACCTCCTGCTTTCCCCGCTCGGGTGAGCTCGCCGCCGCGCTCCCGCAACCGTCGGGCGAGGCCCTCGCGGATAATGCATATCCGCGGCACCCCCACGCCCTCCCCTCGCCTATAAATGCCCCGGGCTACCCTCAGCCGACCTCGCCGTCCCGCTTCTCCTCACGCCGCCCCTAGCCGCCGCTGATGCCGTTTGCATCTCGCCGGAGCCGCGCCGCTCTGTCGCCCCTTCTGACGCCAGTAAGCCACCATGGCCTCCCTTTCTTCGTCGAATGGCTCCCCGCGGCAAAACACACCCGTCTGACACCTTTTCCTTCCCTAGGCTCCGTCGGAGACGCCGCACCATCGACGCCGGAGCCGCCGGAGCACTGAAGGCCGCCGTCTTCGCCCCGCCCCATTCGCACGCCGCCGACGCACCCCGACGCCACCATCCGGACGCCCAAGCCACGCCACACCTCCCCGTCTTCATCCCGGTCGACGAGGACCACCGCAGCCGCCGCCCCCTTCGTCACCGACGCCGCGCCGCCGTCTTCATCGTCGCCGGCCATCACCACCACCACTGTGAGCCACCACCCCACCCTCGCCGTTCGATCTGCCATGGACCACCCAGATTAGATTAGGTCCATTTTTTTTTATTTCGCAAAGAGGTACACGGTTAACCGCGGTTCCCTTAGACCGTGCGGTTTATTTAAACCGAGCGTCAGTTTTCTTTAATTAGCCACCGCCATTGTTTTTTTTCTTATTTAGTGGCCGTTCGCTGTATAGTCTCCGCAGCGGACGCTGCTCGACCAGCCAGGAGCCGCCACGTGGCCAGGGACCTGTTTGCAGTAGTTTTTCTTCACCATTTAGTCCCTGTAAATAGCAGATTAGTCCCTGATCTTAGATTAGCCATAACTTTTTAACCGTACATCCAAACTCGATGAAACCAGCGGCAAATTCTTCGTATTGTTTAGATCTATACAGTAGCATAGTTTTTGCAAACTTTTGTTAGATTCAAATTTGAATTTATTCAGATTCAAATTCAAACTTCAAATAGCCATATCTCCCAAACCGTAGCTCCGATTAAGTTGATTCCTTTTGCATGCTATCACCGTAGCAAAGCCCTATCACCTGGACCTTTGTCACCATAATTTTCACACACTAGATTCTGCCCTTTAATATTTTTTACTAGTATGCATGGTATGCACTATACTTCACATCACTCCTTGAACCATAGGACTATGTTGTTTTGCACTTAGAATATTTCTGTAGTAGCTTAGTGTGTTGTATGTTCATTTGGTTTTTCCGAGACTTTTTGCTATGCATGTTCTTTTGGTCACTGGATTGTTGCTTATGTTTGTTTATCTTCCTTGCGATAGATTGCCCGGAGTGTGAACCAGAATATTATCAATCTTTAGAATTCAACCAGCAGTACCAAGGCAAGTTGCATCTTGATCATGTTTCATTACCTATGTTTTTATTATGCAGATAGTTCTTTGCGGTAGGACTACATGGTAGGAAATTGGTGCCGCATGACTTTGCTTTTCACCCAGTAGTTCATTGAGGTAGGTCTGAACCATATAACTTTGTCACCATCGTTTTATTTTATGTTGCTATGCTAAGTAGACGTGGATTGGGAAGTGATCATTGTAAAGTTTGAGTGACAATGTAGTAAATAGGACCTAAGTTAATTAATGAACTACCTGGGCGGAAACTTGTGGGAATGGTGGCGAAGTACAGTGGGGCACGCATGGGAAATCCATGGTGGTGCACCACTAGTGGACCGTCCGCTCAGGCTCAAAGAGATCAATCGTATTCCCATGTCTAGAAGCTTACGTGTGCAGCCACAGGCCAATATGGGCTCTGGCTTAGTTGAGTAGTTAGTGTGACCCCTTCCGGGATGGGCTAGCAGATGTAAAATGATGTAGGTGTACCGGCCTATCCGTGGGTTAAGGGGGAACATTTTCGAAAGGCTATGTCTCGATCTTCCGATCATGGAGGTGGTCGAGTCTTGTGGGGAAAAGTGCACAACCTCTGCAGAGTTTTCAACCTAATCGATTAGCTGTGTCCCCGGTTACGGACAACTTGAGCATCTAGTAGTGGAAATGCCAGGAGATCTCCTCCCCTTTAATTAAACAGTTGGGTTATAAATGAAACTTGGGGACGGATGGAGTTGGATTTGCCAACTCATCCTATGCAAATGTGTAGTAGTAGAATAACAATCTTTTCTAATAGGGAAAAACTAGCTTTATGCAAAAAAAACTAAACTTAGAGCTTTCCACCAGCCAAACTGCATGTAAAAGTAGGTTCATTTCACTATGATGTGGCTTGCCAGTACATTCAATGTACTAACCCATTTGGCTGCAACTTATCACGTTGCAGATATATCCGACGAGGATTAAGGTGCGATAGGTCGATGTTCTACACTCAACCTTGCTCGTGGAGTTGGACTCATTTACTTCTTTGCTTCCGCAGTATTTGCTTATTGGCTCTATGCCCTATTTTGTAATAAATGTATTGCTCCTGGACTATCGATGTAATAAAGAGATGTGTGTTATTTCTATTATTTCATCGAGTACTGTGTGTGCTAGCAAGTCGATCCAGGTACTAGCACGGTAAGCACAGAGACTTCGACTCTTACCGAGTTGGGTCGCTACATCATCGGTGAACATCTTCATGTTGATCGTATCCACTATACGACTCATGTTCGACCTTTCGGTCTCTTGTGTTCTGAGGCCATGTCTGTACATGCTAGGCTCGTCAAGTCAACCTAAGTGTTTCGCATGTGTAAATCTGGCTTACACCCGTTGTATGCGAACGTTAGAATCTATCACACCCAATCATCACGTGGTGCTTCGAAACAACGAACCTTCGCAACGGTGCATACTTAGGGGGAACACTTTCTTGAAATTTTAGCGAGGGAGCATCTTATTTATGCTACCGTCGTTCTAAGCAAATAAGATGTAAACATGACAAACATCACATGCAAATCATAAAGTGACATGATATGGCCAATATCATCTTGCGCCTTTTGATCTCCATCTTCGAGGCGCGGCATGATCACCTTCGTCACCGGCATGACACCATGATCTCCATCATCGTGTCTTCATGAAGTGTCTCACCAACTATTACTTCTACTATTATGGCTAACGGTTAGCAATAAAGTAAAGTAATTACATGGCATTTTCAATGACACGCAGGTCATACAATAAATTAAGACAACTCATGTGGCTCCTGCCGGTTGTCATACTCATCGATATGCAAGTCGTGATTCCTATTACAAGAACATGATCAATCTCATAAATCACATATATATAATTCATCACATCCTTTTGGCCATATCACATCACATAGCATACCCAACAAAAACAAGTTAGACGTCCTCTAATTGTTATTGCATGTTTTACGTGGCTGCTATGGGTTTCTAGCAAGAACGTTTCTTACCTACGCAAAACCACAATGGTGATATGCCAATTGCTATTTACCCTTCATACGGACCCTTTTCATCGAATCTGATCCGACTAAAGTGGGAGAGATAGACACCCGCCAGCCACCTTATGCATCAAGTGCATCTCAGTCGGTGGAACCAGTCTCACGTAAGCGTACGTGTAAGGTCGGTCCGGGCCGCTTCATCCCACAATGCCGCCGGATCAAGATACGACTAGTAACGGTAAGCAAATTGAACAAATCATCGCCCACAACTGCTTTGTGTTCTACTCGTGCATAGAATCTACGCATAGACCTAGCTCATGATGCCACTGTTGGGGAATGTAGCAATAATTCAAAATTTTCCTACGTGTCACCAAGATCAATCTAGGAGATGCTAGCAGCGAGAGAGAGGGAGTGCATCTTCATACCCTTGAAGATCGCTAAGCGGAAGCGTTACAAGAACACGGTTGATGGAGTCGTACTCGCGGCGATTCAAATCGCGGAACATCCGATCTAGCGCCGAACGGACGGCGCCTCCACGTTCAACACACGTACAGCCCGGGGACGTCTCCTCTTTCTTGATCCAGCAAGAGGAGAGGAGAAGTTGAGGGAAAGCTCCGGCAGCACGACGGCGTGGTGGTGGTGGAGCTCGTGGTTCTCCGGCAAGGCTTCGCCAAGCACTATGGAGGAGAAGGAAGAGTTGAAGGAGGGAGGGCTGTGCCAGGGAAGGGGTGCCGCTGCCCTCTCTCTCCCTCACTATATATAAGGGGAAGGGGGTGGAGGAGGTGCCCTAGGGTTCCCTAGGGGAGGGGAGGCGGCCACAGGGAAAACCCTAGATGGGTTTGGGCGCCCCCACCCCTAGGAAACTTGCCCCCCAAGCCGGGAGGGGTGGCTGCCCTAGGGGAGGCGCCCCCACCTCTCCAAGTTACGTGAGATGGGGTGGGAGGGGCGCACAGCCCCTTAGTTGGCTGGTGTGCCCCTTCCCCTTGGCCCATAAGCCCCCCCCCCAACGCTTGCCGGGGCCTTCGAAACCACTTTCAGACACGCTGGTCGTCACCCGGTACCCCCGGAACAATTTCGGACTCCAATACCCTTCGTCCAATATATCGATCTTCACCTCCGGACCATTCTGGAACTCCTCGTCGAACAACCTTCGGTAACCACATACTATTTCCCATAACAACTCTAGCGTCACCGAACCTTAAGTGTGTAGACCCTACGGGTTCGGGAACCATGCAGACATGACCGAGACATCTCTCCGGCCAATAACCAATAGCGGGATCTGGATACCCATATTGGCTCCCACATGTTCTATGATGATCTCATCGGATGAACCACGATGTCGGGGATTCAATCAATCCTGTATACAATTCCCTTTGTCTATCAGTATGTTACTTGCCCGAGATTCGATCGTCGGTATCCCCATACCTCGTTCAATCTCGTTACCGGCAAGTCTCTTTACTCGTTCCGTAATGCATGATCCTGTGGCTAACTCATTAGTCACATTGATCTCAATATGATGATGCATTACCAAGTGGGCCCAAAGATACCTCTTCGTCACACGGAGTGACAAATCCCTGTCTCGATTCGTGCCAACTCAACAGACACTTTCGGAGATACCCGTAGTGTGCCTTTATAGCCTCCCAGTTACATTGTGACATTTGGCCCACCCAAAGCATTCCTACGGTATCCGGGAGTTCCACAATCTCATGGTCTATGGAAATGATACTTGACATTAGAAAAGCTTTAGCAGACGAACTATACGATCTTGTGCTATGCTTAGGATTGGGTCATGTCCATCACATCATTCTCCTAATGATGTGATCCCATTATCAACAACATCCAATGTCCATGGTCAGGAAACCATAACCATCTATTGATCAACGAGCTAGTCAACTAGAGGCTTACTAGGGACATATTATGATCTACGTATTCACACATGTATTATGGTTTTCGGTTAATAAAATTATAGCATGAACAATAGATAATTATCATGAACAAGGAAATATAATAATAACCATTTTATTATTGCCTCTAGGGCATATTTCCAACAGGGAGGAGGTCAAGGAAGAAGAAGAAGGAGGGGGATCTCTCTCCCTCGCTTCCGGTGGCGCCGGAGCGCCACCGGGGGGCATCATCATCACCGCAATCTTCACCAACAACTTCACCGCCATCATCACCAACTCTTCCCCCCTCTATGCAACAGTGTAACCTCTCTCTTACCCGCTGTAATCTCTACTTAGACATGGTGCTTAACGCTATATATTATTTCCCAATGATGTATGTCTATTCTATGATGTTTGAGTAGATCCATTTTGTCCTATGGGCTATTTGATGATCAAGATTGGTTTGAGTTGCATGTTTTATTATTGGTGTTGTCCTATGGTGCTCTCCGTGTCACGCAAGCGTGAGGGATCCCCGCTATAGGGTGTTGCATTACGTTCATGATTCGCTTATAGTGGGTTGCGTGAGTATGTTAGCTTATACCTCTCCCTCATATAAAGAGGACTTGATGTTTTAATGCTATGGTTGGGTTTTACCTTAATGATCTTTAGTAGTTGCGGATGCTTGCTAGAGTTCCAATCATAAGTGCATATGATCCAAGTAGACAAAGTATGTTAGCTTATGCCTCTCCCTCATATAAAATTGCAATAATGATTACCGGACTAGTTATCGATTGCCTAGGGACAAATACCTTTCTCGTAACAAAAAGCTCTTAACTAAAACTAACAAAAAGCTCCTCGTTGGGTTCGACACTCTTACTTATCGAAAACTATTGCGATCCCCTATGCTTGTGGGTTATCAATCCTTAGGGTTCAACCTCATGTCTGTCTCAATGCTTTGTGATCTTGATATGGTTGCTATCTTTGGCAAGTATCATTGTGTTGTGATCATGGAAGATGACAATTCCAAAGTCTTCAAAGGCTTTAGAAGAGGAGATTTGTATATTGTTGATTTCTCTACAAGACCACAACCTGCTACATGTCTACTTGCAAAAGCTTCAGAAGGCTGGATATGGCATCGATGACTTGGCCATGCTGGAATGAGGAACTTGCACACGCTCACGAAGAAAAAGCATGTCATTGGCATCGAGGGTGTCAAATTCCTCAAGGACAATTTATGTGGAGCTTGTGAAGCTGGAAAGATGACCAAGGCCAAGCATCCCTCAAAGACCATCATGACTACCACTCGTCCATTTGAATTGCTTCACATGGATCTCTTTGGCCCTACTCACTATGCCACATTTACTAATGCTGCATCTTTATATGGCTTTGTCATTGTTGATGACTATTCTCATTATACAAGGGTGCATATCATCACTTACAAAACTGAAGTGTAGGAAGTCTTCAAACGTTTTTTGTCGAGGGCTTCAACCAACTTTGGTGTGAAGATCAAGCACATCAGAAGTGACAATGGAACTGAGTTCAAGAACACCGGTCTCGATGACTATCTTAATGAACTTGGTATTACTCATGAGTTATATGCTCCCTATACTCCTCAGCAGAATGGCATCGTGGAGCGCAAGAACAGGACTCTTGTTGAGATGGCCCGCACAATGCTTGATGAGTACAAGACGCCTCCTCGCTTCTGGCCTGAGGCAATAGATACCGCGTGCCACATCATCAACAGGGTATATTTTCACAAATTCTTCAAGAAGACTGCATATGAACTCCTCACTGACAAGAAACCCAATGTGAGTTATTTCAAAGTCTTCAGTGCTAAATGCTAGATTAGAGATCCTCATCACAGTTCTAAATTTGCACCGAAAGCACATGAAGGTTTTATGGTTGGTTATGGTAAGGACTTGCACACCTACAGAGTCTTCAACACCTATCACCACAAGGTTGTTGAAACTATAGATGTGCGGTTTGATGAGACTAATGGCTCGCAAAGAGAGCACCTACCTCCTGTGACAGATGAAATACCTCCTAAGGAATCTATTAAGTTCAAGGCTACTGAGGATGTCATTCCTACCGAAGAATCTGCTGAAGAAGTCATTCCAGAACATGAAGAACATCATGTTGGTGCACCTGAAGAAAATGGCTCTGAAGAAAATGCTGAGCAAATTCCTCATCGTCAACCAGCTCATCCTCGCGTCGCTATTGAAGTGCAGATTGAGAAAATCATCAGCGACGTCAACGTACCAGGTCCTCTCACACGCTCAAAAGCTTCACATTTATCTAACTTTTGTGGGCACTTTGCTTTCGTCTCTATCACAGAGCCCACTAAGGTAGATGAAGCATTTCTGGAGCCCGAGTGGATTCAAGCTATGCAAGAGGAATTACATCGGTTCGAGCTTAACAACGTCTGGGAACTTGTCAAGCGACCAGACCCTCGCAAGCACAATATCATTGGCACAAAATGGATCTACCACAACAAGCAAGATGAAAATGGCCTTGTGGTGAGGAATAAGGCACGGCGTGTAGCTCAAGGCTACACACAAGTTGAATGAATTGATTTCGATGAAACTTTTGCACCTGTTGCTAGACTTGAGGCTATTCGCATATTACTTGCTTATGCTAACCATCATAATATCATATTATATCAAATGGATGTGAAAAAGTGCATTCCTCAATGGTAAGCTTGAGGAAGAAGTATATGTTGCTCAACCCCCAGGTTTTGAAGATCCAAAGCATCCTGACAAAGTCTTCAAACTCAATAAGGCCCTCTATGGCCTCAAGCAGGCCCCTCGGTCGTGGTATGATACTTTGAAGGAATTCCTCATGAAGAAAGGCTTCAAATCCGGTTCACTTGACCCAACTCTTTTCACCAAAGCTTATGACGATAAATTATTCATGTGCCAAATATATGTTGATGATATCATCTTTGGCTGTACTGACCAACATTACAGTGATGAATTTTCCTACATGATGAGTGAAGAATATCAAATGTCTATGATGGGAGAATTGAAATTCTTCTTAGGTCTTCAAATTCGTCAACAGCGCAATGGCATATTCATATATGAGGAGAAATACCTCAAGGATGTATTGAGGAAATTCGGCATGCAAGATTGCAAAGGCGTCAAAATCCCTATGCCCAAAAATGGCCATCTATGCACTGATGAAAACGGTATTAACTTAAATCAAAAGTCAACATCAGGCGCATGCCATTTCCTCGGACGATCCTTGGTTTTCTGGTCTTCAAAGAAACATAACTGCGTATCACTCTCTATTGTTGAAGCTGAGTACATTGCTACTGGATCGTGTTGTGCTCAATTGCTATGGATGAAGCAAACTCTCAAGGACTACGACATCAATGTGAAGAATGTGCCACTCTATTGTGACAATGAGAGTGCCATCAAGATTGCTCATAACCCAGTTCAGCACTCGAAGACAAAGCACATTCAGATTCATCATCATTTTCTTCGTGATCATGTGTTGAAGGGCGACATCTCCATCGAGCACGTGAAGACTGAAGAACAGCTAGCCAATATCTTCACAAAGCCCTTGGATGAGAAGAGATTTAGCAAGTTGCGGTGTGAGCTAAATATCTTAGAATCTTCAAATGTCCTTTGAAAAGGACACACATCCTAACACTTATGCAAAACTGATGACTCAGATGTGCAACACACGAAGTAATGTTTTTTCTTCAATCAATGAAGACTAACCCTCTAAGTGTGAAGAAATTAACGAAGAATTTGATTCTCAGAGCCCTACGATAATTGTACGCGGTGTCTGAAATTATCATTCTTATACGGTGGGTCACGCCACCAACAAAAGCTGAAAATCTTCAATTTGAGTTTTTCTTCATTGTTGAAATTCCTCTGTTGTTCAAATTTTTCTTCTTTGCAATGTCTTCACTCTTTCCGTCGTTTATCTTCATTGGCTATATATATACATATATGAGTTTATGTCCTCTACATCATTCACTTATTGCTATTTCTTTAAGTTGGTTTTTATGCTAAGTGAATGTGATCGGACCCTTCCCCCTCTATGATAAACTCAACCCAGTCTGTTCACATATTCTTCATGTGCGTTCTAATTGAAACCCGTTCAAAATCTTCACTGTGTCCTTGTCAGCTGATGAATTTGCGAACGAAACATTAAAATTTTCATATTTGAATTTTCGGCTTTTGCCGCTCAAACCGTTACACATTCCACGATAATACTTATCTATTCACCCACGATCTCACACGATCTCCATCTCACAGTACGTGGGTGACGCATGTCGCATAGATGAGAAAGGTGTAAGTGCATCTAGTGCCACCCCTAGTTGGTTTTGGAGTATTGACGACAAACCTAGTTGAGGGACTAACGTGTTTGTGAGAATTGCAGGAAAACACAGGTAGAAGTCCCTCATTGATTCGGTTTTATTACCAGAGATGACCCCTAAAAATGTACGAAGACATTGAAGACAATGGTGGTTTATGAAGATATTCATATTGAAGACAATGACATGAGAAGACTCCCTATGAAGCTTATGGAACTCGAAGACTTAGATCCTTCGTAGTTTTATTTCATTTATGTTGTGTCATAGGAATCACCGTACTGTTAAGTGGGGTCCAAAAGAACCAGTCAGAATGACTATAGTGATGCCTAATTCAAATCCTATGTCTTCGAGCGAAGACTTTGAGAGAAAATCTTGTCCAGAGTCAGACAAGTCAGCTTTACTTGTAGCCCAAGTAAAGTTGCCGTGTGAGTTCAAAATTCGACCGTTGGTACACGTGTCAGTTCCTTAGTGACCCAGGGTCATTTCGGACAGATCAGGTCGGGTTGCCAAGTGGCTATAAATAGTCCACCCCCACAACCATAAACGGTTGGCTGCTCAGATTTCAGTGCACGGCTTTTGTCGTTTGAGAGCAACCCACCTCGAAGCCTTTGAGAGAAAAATTCCTAGTGAGGAGAAAAGCCCTAACCACCCAGAGCCAGAGTAAATTGGGCATCACTTAAGTCTTCGTGTTTGTGTGATTTGAAGACTTATTACACTTGAGGACTGTGCATCCTCCAGACGGTTAGGCGTCGCGTTCTGAGCATCCAAGAGAAATTGTGGATTGCCAGTGAACGAAGTCTGTGAAGGTTTGGGAGTCTACCTTGAAGACTTACCTGAGTGATTGAGCGAGGTCTGTGTGACCTTAGCTCAAGGAGAAAACGGTGAGGACTGGGTGTCTTGGACTAAGTGTCCTTGACTGGGTGTCCGGGACTGTGTGTCCTTTGGTTTAAATACCTAGCCGCTCCAACCAGACGTATAGTTGTCACAGCAACTGGAACTGGTCCAACAAATCATTGTCTTCAACGTGTCACTGGTTTCATCTTCACTTCCTTTCACTTACAGTTATTCATTGTGAAGCCATTGCATGCTTGCTTTATCTTTTGTCTTCACAACATGAATGTATGATCTGTTCGGCTTCATAACTTCTTCCTACCTGATCCTTATTACACTGAAGCTGTTTGTCATTGCGCTTTCACTCTATTGAATACATGACCATGGCTGGCCTAGTGTAATCTAACTTCCGCTGCATAGTAATAGGCATAATCTTCACTGTTTGTCTTCTAACTCTCATGTTTTGAAGACTTTCATAAAAATCGCCTATTCACCCCCCCTCTAGTCGATATAACGCACTTTCAATTGGTATCAGAGCAAGGTGCTCCCTTGTTCTGTGTGATTCGGTTTAACCACCTGGAGTTTAGCTATGTCGACTGCAGGGATAATCAAAGTCTCCGCTGCTTGCCCCGTCTTCGATGGAACTGAATATCCCTACTGGAAGAATAAGATGCGCATGCATCTTGAAGCCATTGACGTCGACCTATGGTATGTTGTCGAAAACGGCGTTCCCAAGGCTGGAGAAGGTGTCACTGCTGCTGATGTCAAGAAGTTCGTTCAACTGGACTCTACTGCCAAGAATATCATCTGTGGTCATCTGACCAAAGGACAGTATGGCCGTGTGAGTGCCTTGAAGACATCCAAACTGGTCTGGGACTGGCTCTCCAAAGTTAATGAAGGCATATCAACCCAGAGAGATCAAAGAATCAGTGTTCTTCGCAATCTCTTCAACCGCTTCAAACGAAATGACAATGAGAATGTCCAGCACACCTTTGATCGGCTAACTGACATCACAAATGAGCTACAAGCCCTCGGCGCTACTGAGATCACCAAACATGAAATCGTCAAGACGCTGCTGAGATCACTTGATAGTTCGTTTGACATTCTGGCCTTGATGATTCAAGAACGTCCTGATTTCAAGACACTAGATCCGTCTGACATACTTGAGAGGCTCAACACACATGAGTTTCAGGTTTCTGAGAAAAGAGATATCTACGGTCCAAACTATGGGCGAACTCGTGCCTTGAAGGCAAAAGCTGTCTCCTCATCTGAAGAAGAATCTGGCTGCAGTTCTGATGATCCTGAAGACATTGGAAGAGAACTTGCAATGCTAGTGAAGAAGTTTCAAAAATTCACCAAGAAGAAAGGCTTCAGAAAATCTTCACGATCAAGCTCAAGGAATGATGAAGCTTCTGCTCTTGACTACAAGAAGAAAACATGTCACAAGTGCAAGAAAACTGGGCACTTCATCTCTGAGTGTCCACAGTGGGACAATGAGAACAGAAGGAAGAAGAAGAGCAAGGAATATGATTCTGACGACAAGAAGAAGAAGAAACACTCAAAGTCTTCTTCCAAGTCTTCATCAAAGTCTTCATCACACAAGAAGAGCTCATCTGGCAAGGCACGTGCGTTTGTTGGAAAGGAGATGGATTCAGAAGAGGAGTCCGCATCTGAGGAGGCAGAGGTGGAGTCTGAGGAGGAGTCTGATTCTGGCATTGCAAGTCTGGCTACAGCATACGTCGCCAAGTCCATCTTCAACACTGAAGACAATAACTGCATCACCGACACCGACGCAAATGACAAGAACGACTCCACTCCTACCTACTGCTTCATGGCACGCGGTGCCAAGGTAAACACACGCACCACTCGCTATGAAACATCCAGTGACGATGACTCTGAATGTGATTCAAAACCTAGCTACAAAACACTTGCTAAAATTGCAACTGAACAACAGAAAGCTATGGAACATATTCAAAAACTGTTAGACAGAAGCGATGATCTGTTGGGTGCTGAAATGACTCGATATGAATCCTTAATTGAAGACATAAAAAACCTTCACGTTAAGTATCAGGAACTTGAAGATCGTCATGATACTCTCTCAACAACTCATGAAAAGCTTTCCTATGACTATCTTCAAAGGAAGCAAGAACTTGAGAAATTGAGGGTGGCTCATGAAGATCTTCAAAAGGAAAACGAGTCACTTCGCGCCGAACAGATCAGTCCCGCTCAGGAAGGATTTGAACCACCATGTCTTAAATGCATTGAGCGTGATAATGCTAATTCTGTTGCTGAATGTTCCACTGCTACTACTGTTCCAATATCTTCAACTGTTGATGTGGCAACTAACCCCTCTGCTGAGGATACCACTGCTATTGCTGATGAGAATGATAGGTTGAAGACATTGCTTGAAACAGGGATGTACCAAAGTCTGAAAGGGCATCAAACATTATGTGATGTCCTTAAGAAGCAGATTCTGAACCGAAACCCTAGGAAAGAGGGTGTTGGGTTCGTGAGGAAAATCAATGCAGATGGCTCTTACTGGAAACCTGAGCAGTACCCCAAAACTACATGGGTTGCTGCAAAGGAACTTTCAGCAGATCCATCCAATTTATCTGGCTTCACTTGTGCTAACCCAATTATCATTGATGAACCCTTTGATGCAAACTATAAACTGTTTAAGAATCAGAATGGTGAAGTGTTTGCCAGGTACATTGGTACTAACAGCAGGAATGGACCGCCTATGAAGAAGATCTGGGTTCCGAAAACATGTCTGGAAAATCTTCCTGTGAATGTCTTCATGGCACCTCACTTGAAGAAGACAAACCTCGGTCCAAAGGCTTCATACAGACAGAGGACTCACCTGAGTCACACTAACGCAAATGTTTTGCAGGGAAACCATACTCAGGCATATGAATATGAGAGCGGTTCATCGAACCGTCATATTCATATGACCAAAAATTATTCTGCTTATGCCCATGAGTATTATTGTCCCCCTGCTAGACTGTTTGCTAAGGCTTCAAAGCCAAAATTCTCAGATGCGGCACTTAGACTCATAGCTTCTAAGCCACCCTTGAAGATGTGGGTGGTTAAGAAAGCTTAACTCTCTTTTGCAGGGAAAGGTCTCCAGCACAAAAACAAAATCTTCTGATGCTATTGCTGGGGACCATAAAAATCTTGTGGGGCGCAAGATAAGCTGCCCAAATGGCATCATTATGTACTTCGTTCCTGAATCGCATGCTACTCTCCCCATTAGTCCTAATCTGGATCTAAGTTTTCATAACCCACTGGTTCGTCTAATGTTTATGCTTCACAACACTCTTCGTGAAGCCTATCCCCCTAACTGCACTGTAGGGTACGACACCAGCGACTTCAAAGTCTTCAGAATGGATTATTGACAGTGGGTGTACAAATCACATGACTGGCAGAAGAAGCCTTCTTATGGACTCAACTTTACGTCCATCCAACAAGAGCCACATTACATTCGCTGACACTGGTAAAAGTAAGGTATTGGGTCTAGGTAGAGTTGCAATCTCAAAGGATCAACACATGGATAAAGTCATGCTTGTTGAATCCCTTGGCTTCAACTTAATGTCTGTCTCAATGCTTTGCGATTTGAATATGATTGTAATGTTTGGCAAATATCGCTGCCTGGTGCTAATGGAATCTGACAAATCTCTAGTGTTTGAAGGGTATAGGAAAGGTGATTTGTATGTGGTAGATTTCTCAGCAGGACCACAACTTGCAGTATGTCTTCTTGCAAAAGCTTCAGAATGCTGGCTTTGGCATCGAAGGCTTGGGCATGCTGGCATGAGGAACCTCCACACCCTTGCGAAGAAAAAGCACGTCATAGGCATCGAGGGCGTCAAGTTCAAGAAAGATCACTTATGCGGTGCCTGTGAAGCAGGGAAGATGACAAGGGCAAAACATCCTTCGAAGACAATCATGACCACTACTCAACCCTTCGAACTGCTTCAGATGGATCTTTTCGGTCCCACTCACTACTCAGCTTTTACTACTTCTGCATGCCTCTATGGCTTCGTAATTGTTGATGATTATTCTAGATATACTTGGGTGCACATAATCCTTTACAAGACTGAAGTGCAGGATGTCTTCAGACGCTTCGCAAATCGAGCTATGAACAATTTTGGCGCCAAGATAAAGCACATCAGAAGTGACAATGGCACTGAATTCAAGAACACTGGCCTTGATACATATCTGGATACCTTGGGCATCACACATGAATTCTCAGCTCCATACACGCCACAGCAGAATGGCGTCGTCGAACGCAAGAACAGAACACTCATTGAGATGGCCAGAACAATGCTAGATGAATACAAGACTCCAAGAAAATTCTGGACTGAAGCCATTGATACTGCATGCCATACAATCAATCGTGTTTATCTTCAC